>NW_017306604.1:1238731-1257928 GCF_000935625.1 Nanorana parkeri
TACTACAGGAAACCCACCTGCAGCAGGCAGATCTCCACCGCCTGCGTAAATACTGGGTCGGGGAGGTTATTGGCTCTCCTTCGCAGGGACGGAGGGCGGGGGTGGTCATCCTATTGCACAGGGCTCTCTCGTATACTATACTCTCTACAAACCATGACACAGAGGGTCGTCTCTTGAAAATCCATATAGCCATTGAGGGAGAAATATATGTAATATACAATGTTTATGCACCGAACTCTCCAACTGGCGAATTTTTTCGCTCCCTATCCTCCTGGATTTTACACGATGCAGTGGCGAACAAGGTGATTGGGGGAGACATGAACTCGGTATTGTCTGAGGCAGAGGACCGGGCTACATCTAGCATATTGCGAAAAAACTTAGCCCCATCCTCGCCCTCACACTTGTCACAACTCCAGTCCGATCTTAATGTCTTTGATGTGTGGCGGCTACGAAATCCTGAGGGCAGAGAATATACCTATTGCTCACAGGTCCATGCCTCTCTCTCCCGCATAGATTATATTTTTTGCTCACAATCCCTGCTTTCTTTCACCCAACAAGCGCTTATTCACGATCTGGTTATATCTGATCATGCACCCGTTATGGTACAGTTACACAAACGTCTGCCTAAGGGTGACGCACGCATATGGCGTTTTCCATGACATCTTCTGGAAGATGTCCATTTCAGAGAAGAACTACAGGCAGCATGGCAGGATTATGCAGCCACAAATACTACACCTGACATCTCCCCTACACTGTTCTGGGAAGCTGGAAAGGCCTATTTGCGGGGGAGACTGATTGCCTACGTTGGCGCTAAAAGGAAGCAGGCAACTGCGTCCCATGCCGCGGCCAGTCGAACTTTGCGCCAAGCGTACTCAGCTTTCAAGACAAACCCCACACGGGATTCCATGTCTTCCTGGGCCAAGGCCAAGGGGGAATATGAGGTCTTGTTACATAGATATGATCTCTACACCAAATCTATCTGGAAGTTAAAATTCCATAAACTGGGCAACAAGTGCAGTAAACTGCTAGCCAATCTAGTTAGACCTAGGCAATACCCCCGCCCCATCCAATGTTTAAAAACCCCTCAGGGACATGGGATCACTGACCCCAAATAGGCATTATAACAGTACCATCATATCGCAAATGTACAATCTTACTTACTATTTACCATTCTAATGATAGTATTTCTTATTGTCCTTTTTGTTTTTGTTTTTCTTTGTCCTTGCATGCATCTCTTTAATGGCAGTACGACATGAGCATGTTCTTTGTTCTTTGTTCTTTGTTATGCTTTGATGTTTGATGCTTTACTGGAAACTCAATAAAAAAATGTTTAAAAAAAAAAGAAACGCATTTATTTAGTTAAGGTACTTGAATGTATTTTTAAAGTTTACTGCTGAGTTTAGTGTCACTTTAAATGCTAACCTTACAAGATTTTGGTTGAGATTTGGTCACTGCTGTGTAGCTCACTGTTCCACTTGCTGGAGAGAAATCTGTAGCTGAGGACCTGCAGAGCAGTATCTGCATATTCTTCATCCAGTCTGTGAATCTTCATTTCCTCCACCACTCCTGCTTGATTATTTCCCCACCAGTCATAAGAAGGACCACTCTGAGATGAGGAAGCAATATCCTGCACTCTACCAAGATGGCCACCTCCACACAGAGACAGCCACAATAGGGCATGGTAAATGAATAATGGGAAAAATATCAGCTGCAGGGAGCCCAAAGAGATGACTAGCCCTTTGCCTTTTTGGGCACATCTGCCACAGCTCAGATCTTCTTTAAAGTAGTATTAATCATCAAACTATTTTTCAGTAATCCTGATCAAATAAATATACATTGCCTAGCAAAGTATTTCTTTGTATTTTCCCCCAAGCACTTACAGTCATTGTGTTTCTACAAAGCTCCAACTCTCTCAGCTTGGCTTCCCTGAACTTCCTGTGCAGTACAAGATCACAAAGGACAGAGCAGTCTCTAGCAGCTGTCCATCTACTAACTTGGAGAAGGGAGGAAGGAGGATCAAATAGCAGAGCAGCGGCTTGCCCTGCTGTGCATGTGTATTTGTGGAGACACACACTTCTTACTAGCACACACAAGGGTGTCTCCACAGGACCCTGCAAAAGAAAAGAGATGAGGGCCTGTGCTCAGGGGACCAGCTAATTCTGAAAGAAGCTAAAATGTTTAAACATCAAGGAGCAGCATCAATTATAAATTATTTTTATAAGTGACTTTAAGTGATGAAAGTCAAAAGAAATGCTAATATGAGTCTATGGCACTGTTCGGTGCTGTCAGTCTTTCACTTGGTGTATGCTGACAGTGTTGACTTCAATTGTATAATGAGGCTGCTTTATTATGTAGCCAGCAGTTTGGGAATGGATCATTGAGCAAGCTCTTTAGCTTAATTAGAGTGGAACTTGCTGGTCTGACTATATAGCCTGGCAGGGGTGCTTGGATAACAGAATACCACATTTTTAAAAAATGTTCATATATTTCTATGTTATCTGTATATTAAACTTTTTGTCTGACATTCAGCTTTACTGTCACAAGAAAAGAAAAACGATATTTTGTGACATTGCAGAAATTGAGCAGATTGGAGGATTTATATTGTGCTGACTTCACAGTGAGTAATGATGGAACTGCATGACATATATGTTTTCAGTAATTGGAATCAGACATGTTTCTTGACTTGAGGTGTATTTTCTACGGATTATTCAAGTCTTTTGTAATTGACATCTGTTTGTTTATACTCCTGAATGCAAAATAATAAATCGTGTTCTAAATAAACACATTTACATAAACAAACAGCACGCAGGTTGCGGAATCATTTGGAATAGTAAACAATTGTTACCGGAGCTGAAGAGATCAAATCTAGACTGAATTTCATTTCAGTTCACACATTCGGCTATTGGCGTCCCCCAGAAGTTACAAGAAAACTGTGGAGAAGTATTCGTGATGGCCAATCATAAATGGTCGCTTCTCACAGGCATTTATGTCCGCATGATTGGTCACTGTAACTTCCTCTAGAAACCAACACCATAGGATCTAAGAGCCCATTCACACCAGGTTGGTTGCAGATCAGCGCGGTTACCGTGCTGATCTCGCAAGGGAGATTTTATTATTTTTTTATTGCGTTTCAGCGCTGAAACGCAATTAAAAACGCCCAAAACCACACTGATCAGCGCGGTTCCATTGAAACCTGTATGGAAACCGCACTGATCAGCACGGCAAAAATAGTGCAGGGAGCAATTCGGGCAGGGGGTGTTTCGGATCGCACGGACCCACGCTGTTGCATGAACGGTCCCCATAGCAATGTATAGGATCGTTCATGTCGGTGGATTCGTGCGGCCGAATGCGCGCAGCCGAACCGCCCGGTGTGAGATGTAACAATGATGATAAAAGTACATTTTATCCTTAGAGCACATTTTACCATTATATTATTTATTTCTTATTTTTATATAGAGTACATTGAGAAACATAGCAACCTGGGATGCTCTGGCCGGCATCCCACCCAGCTCCAGGCAACCAGTGATGTCATTGGCTGCCAGGACCCGGGCAGGACGCTGCCAAAAGTGCCCCTGTTTCTTAAGTGTCAGCCAGGGAGATGTGTATGGGAGAGGGGTGGGGAGAGAAAAAAGTTAGCTTTCTCCTTGGGTCGGTGAACTTTCGCTGAGCCACAGAGAGTCACCCATGCCCTTCAAGTGGCGCCCAGGGCATGTGCCATATGTGCTATACCTTGGATACACCACTGAAGGCTGTTCTAGTGGAAAGCACAGAGTAAAACTATGATGAGAAGGGCAGAGACAACTATGTTTCTCAAGAAGGGGGTCTACAGATGGTTTTAGAGTTTGACCAAAGAGTGTTGGATTTCTAGAGGTGGTGATGAAATGGAAGAATTATTATTTTAGATGGATGGTAAGATGCTGAATGAGTGAAGAAACATGGATGGACAAGTGCTGAATAAACAAACGTAGCAAATAGATCCAAGAACACCTCTTACCATGGATTATTATTGCAACGGTTGCCAGCATATATGCATTTTGGATGTTCATGCCTGGGGCCACCAATTCTTTTAGATGAGCATAGATGCTGTCTGCAGACCTCCATGGCAAACACGGACTGTAAACCACATGGAACCGACGTGGAACACACAATCTGCACAGATCCTTGTCTTCATGTATGAAATCGATTTTGTGTGCTGGTTGTACTTTGTGAGCGTGATTTACAAAAGGAATAGAGCATATTTATTTTCAAAGCAATTTTTCACTTTGCACTTTCGCTTTTCACTACTTAGTCAATGAGCTGAAAGAAAGGTAAAAAGCAGAAGAATATCCAGTCACATGAAAGGAAAATTAGAAAAAAATGGATTTCTGCTCAAACATGACTGGATAATTGAATGACTGAAGTCAGCACAACTTTACCACATTCTCTAAGATATGTGAGTTTCCCTTTTGCAAAGTGAATGTTCACTTAGTTTAGTAAATGAGGTCAAGTTGTGCTGATTTCAACGATAAAATCAGCCAGCAAAGATCCTGTTTTTTTTCCTTGCATGTGATTGAGTAATCTTTACAACGTAAATTTGTACTTTCTTTCACTTTATTCACTGAGAAAGGGGAAAATTCACAAAATGTTATAAATTCATCTAGTATGCCAATTTGTATTGAGCAATAGAAGGTCTGTATACCGGCAGATGTAAAACCAATTATTTCAAGCCTGCTATAAAATGTGTCATTTTCCTGTATAACTGCTGGTAAGGTCAAAACGTTAGTTTTATTATCTTTCCTTATTGTGATCTTTCTTTCAGAGTCCTCGTTTTATTTTTCAGCTGCTCCGGCACACAAAGAAAATACTTTCGAACTAGTTAAGGAATCCCCTAAATACTTTTCCATCTCCGCTAATATCTCAGCCCATGGCTATGCCTGGATGGGAAGATAAAAAGATGGAGCCTAATGCAAGGAACAGTTGCCACTCAAGAATATCTTGTGAGCAATAATGTAATCCTTGCAGCTGTCTCTATTAAGAGTAGTCAGTGTCTACAGATGGAGAGGAAGGCTGTCTAATAGCTATATTAAAATACTTAGGAAGTCTTTAAAATTTGAGGGGTTGCCCTTAAGAATCCATAAGCTACTTGCTTTCCTTTTATTGAATTTGCGTGCACTTTATGCACATAACAGGACTCTCCTCCGTCTGGTCTGATTCATGTCCTCATGTGATGTCTGTGTCTACTCTTATCATCCTGTGGATTTCCCACTGGGACATTAAATAGAACGTGTAGGATTTTATTATTTATTTTTTTACTTTAGCTATTCATTTTAATGTGATCAGTTAGAATAAATAAATGTGTCTTTGCATCTTAAAATGAATTCCCTTTTATTTATTTTTTATTTTAGTATGTTGCCTAAGGGATTGTAGCAAAAGGTATAATCAAAAAGAGATCCGGGAATACAGAAGCATTGCTATCAATGGAATAAAAATATATACTTTAAAAAAGCCATTTAAAAACATTGAATATTACTTTACTTACGCCTCAGCTAAGTAACTAGCTGTATGATAAGAATGAAGTACAAATTGCCTCAAATTATGTTATGAATAAATCTGCCCAAATACTCAGCATGACAATATTCAGATATGTCCAAAGACTCAATTATAGTTCTCAAGACACCTCTAAAATTTACAAATAGTACAAAATTATAGGGTTACCTCAGGCGACATCTCTTTGGGTCACATGGGGGGGGGGGGGGAGTAGGCAGAGCGGCATGGCCACTCTGCTGAACAATGTTTGCAGTGTGCCTGCCACCCTCTTTCTGGCCGGATCATCCCAGGTTACTAAGAGTCAGGCAGGAAGATGTGTCAGAGCCATACACATCTCTCCCCATCTCTTAGCTGCCTGAGATGCTCTAGTCGGCATCCTGCCAAGCTTCTGGCAACCAATGACATCACCGGTTGCCAGGAGATGGGCGGGACACCGGTCAGAGCATCCCACCAAGCTCCTGGCGTCCCATCCAGGAGCTGGGTGGGATGCCTTCAAAAGCATCCAGCTGAACTCCTGGCAACCAGTGATATCACCGGTTGCCAGGAAGTGGCCAGTACACAACTGCCTTATGTGGCAAAAAGGCTAGGGACGCCCCTGGTTACCTGCTGCTTGAGTAACCCCTAAAAAGCATCTTTGTTTGGGTGTAAAATGTGTTTTAGTGTCTTAAAAACCTTCTATTTGTATTAGGTTTGCATTAAATGATATATACAAAAATCATGTTTTGTACTACCTCCTTCGCCACTGCAGTATAGAATGTCTCAACAGCAGAGCTCCTGTTACCCTCCATAGACTGTACAAGTAAATTAAAACGCTGGAGTCCAAATATGATCCATAATTCCTCGTTATTGATTAAAAGCCAAAATACAGTACATTACAGCAACAAGACATTAAAGGAGAACTATGAGGTGAGTGCTATTCACTCACCTCATAGTTCTAGCCGACCTGTGACAATGAGACTGTCACAGGTCGGCTCAGTAGATCGGGAAGTGAGCGAACACATACCGGCGTTTGCTCACTTCTCGATCCTGTCACGACTCTCTGCCGTGACAGGGGAGGGGCTGGATTCCCCCCTCCGATCCTCCAGTGCTGACTGGCGGAACGGACGTGGGAGGGGGCGGGTACAGCTGGCTCTGCCTCTAGATAGGAAGAGCCAGCTGTCACTCACGCAGCTGGCCGGATCCAGACATAATTGTCAGGATCCGCTTCAGCTGCGGCGTCTAAGTATACCGCGAGCTACAGCTCGCGGTATACTGAGCTTAGGGTGACGGGAGGACGCTAGTTTGTGTCCTCCTGTTACCCTAAGGAGAACTATGGGGAAAAACCTTAACCCCATAGTTCTCCTTTAAGACATTTCGGCTATACAAGTCTTAGCCATAGCTCACAAATTAGCATTGGAGCAGTCATCGTTGAAAATTACATATGCAGGCTTGGCTTCCTGCTTTGCAGTGTTACACAGGGTTGTGCTTAACTGCTCCTCTCAGCAAGTTTATCAATTGACTTTACATAGGATGGCAGTTGAACATAAACATGTGTCCCAGCTCAACCTGGCCAAGCATTCCAATTTATGTCTATGCCGATAGAAGGGAAAAGGGGCAGCAGAAGGCTCCTGGCACTCGCTAGTCTTGGAGGAATCCATAATGATAAACCTACTTGAAAGTTATTGTCCATCAGGAAGTGTCAGTAGTTTCTCTGGGCATTCATACACATGAAATTGCCACACGTACCAACCAAAAATGGCTGGATAGAGTGACAGTCATCTCATGGGTAGGTGTGGGTACTTTAGGAGCCCAGTAAACCTAAATAACAAGACTTTGTATGGCAAATGGACTTTATCTCCATGTAGTCTTTTAGCAGCAATGCTGTTTAAATTGCCTGATATAGAGAAATCCATTAAAGGTAGAACAAACAAATCTGTATATTGAATACAGACATTAAAATATGGAACGCATGGAGAAATGTAAAAGCTTCAAAAACAACATTTCAGTCATAAAGAATATCATAACTCAAAAAGGTATTTAATAAAAATATAATACTGATTCCCTTAGAAGGGCAAATGTAGGCAATAAGTAAAATCAATCAGGGAAAAGCTAGTGCCTTTATATAATCCAGTAAAGACATAGCTGGCAAGTGGCCATTCCCGCCATTTTGCAATTGCTTGAAACTTACCACCAATGTTTCAGAGAATGTTGGCAGCTTTGCATAAGGGCGGAATAGCACTGCAGAAGGTTTAGAAGCAGGGTGGTACAAGATACATTCAATGCAGATAAGAAGATGAAGGCAATAAGCGCCTATTTGAAGCCCCACTCCAGCCTGTGACCTACCCCACACCTCTCCCTCTCCTCACCTCTTCTAAGTAACCGTTGTCATAAAAATACCTAATTGTAAATTTTACTCACCTAATGACATTGTCTGTGATGTATTGGTCCCAATTTTTCTCTTTTCTGCCTTACTTCTGCAGGAAGAAGGGTCCTTCCTTAGGCATCCATGTCATTTCCTGCATGACTTGGACACTTAATATTGGCTGTTCAATGCTAGGCTCCTCTTAGGATCTCAGTGGTGAGGTCGACAAAAGTGGGACTTCAGGGACCCATCTGTAGCTCTGGTTTACCAGTCCTCTGCATCCTGGAATAGAGTTGGCGAGGGACCCACATGGCAGACTTAGGTAACAAAAAAATTGCTTCACAAGGCACTAAAGGAGATTAAAAAAACTGTTCTTGTTTGAGTTGGTTTAAATGCATAATTTGTGTTTTGACTGTAGTATAGCTTTGGTAATAATTATATGTAATGATACACCGATATCAGGTATCGGTGTATAATACTCGTACTCGTGAAAATGCTCAGATATCAAAAACTGATACCAGCACTTTAATTATGCAAATTGAAGCGGCCTCCTTAGGTCCTGTGCTTTCAGAGGACCTCACGGCAGCCTTCTTAGGAACCATGCGGCATCTGTTTACAGCGATTCTGCTGGCCTGCACATTTTCCCCCCAGAGCCTCTTCACATATTCCCCTATTGAGAGCCTCTGCACATCTCCCCCTCCTAAAACCCTCCGCCTGAGACATCAGGCGGGCACTCTGGAGCAGAGCAGCAGCACAGAGTATGCACAGGCATGGTGCAGCAAAATTGCACCTGAACTCCACAGCTACTTTAGAAATATTAAAAAAGAAACACCGGGCGCCTTTCCTGGGGCAAATAATCCTTTTCTTTGTTTAGAAAGATTAAAAGTGATAAATGGTACTCACAAAAGAGGTGGATAAAAAGTGTGTTGGACATAAATCTCAGGATACATGCAGATTCCTAGCAGTCAGAGAAAACAATCCAAATATGCTGCTAGACCAGCAGAAACAAGCTGACTCAGCTGAAAGCGTTTTCGCGGAGTTTCCCCTTCCTCAGAGCTGGCCAGCTGCATTGCTGTATAATGTATTGCTGGGATTTGTCATTCTTCTACAGTTTGGAATTAGTAGCACAACTACCAGAGATTGCAATGGTTGCATCTGTAACTAGGCCCAGGCACTCCAGCACTGTCCTAAAATCAATAGTCTGTATGACACACACAAAAAGGTATCGGTAATTGGTGTCACCGAGTACTTGAGGAAAGGTATCAGTACTCATACTAAGTCTGAAACAAATTGAATCGGTGCATGCCTGATTATATGTATAGGGGCAGTGGTGTGGATAAGTAATTAGCATGAGAAAATGAAAACAAGAAATCTGGCTTTGACTATAGTTTAATTTGCAATATATTAAATTTGCTAACATGGTGTAAAGTGACACCATATGAGGAATGTAACAGTTTCCTAGTTTGAGAATTTCATGGGTACATTATGTTATATATTATCGCTTATGAAAACTGGAAACATCCTAAGAGGACCTAAGTGTGATCTGGCATATTCACTAAACACAAACACGTTAGAGCATCTGCTAATTTAGCCAACACATCACAGTAGGTGCACACTATGGGAAAGCTCATCCTGTTCTAACAATTTAAAGACAGTGAAGACCACATTTGTGAATTCTGATTTTTTTTTAATTGCGTTTTATATGATACAAGAACATAATTCCACTACCATTGTGTTATAATGTAATTCATGTCTAGCATGCAAATGTTACCCTTTCAAAAGTCCTGTTGTGTGAAATTCAATGCATATGTATTTTTTTTTGTTGGCATATACCGTTGGCTCACGGAACCCGCAATGTGTTTATTGTTACGCATAGTAAACAGAGTAATAAAAACACGTTGATGAAACACATGAGAGCCTTTGTCAGCTGTGCAACTTGACTCACATATTACATCTGGTCGCAGTCACAGGGATTCTGAAAGATTAGCGGTTAATATAGATCATTCTGAAAGTAGATGGGGAAGGCAGGGGGGCTGTCAGAATAAATTAACAATCTGTACGAAGGTGTGAAGAGTTGTAGGTGGACGGTTATGTTCCTGATACTAAATATAGAAGCCTGATCTTTCATACTGCTAAGACCAAGGCTGCAAACATGCTTATTTTTCTTTCATTTAATTAACTGCCAGAGGCATGTACAAGCCGCATGAGTCTGCTTCAACAGCTCAATTGCGGACCTCTCATATCTGATACAAATGTCTTCCATTGTGCCTTTCAGAGATTAAGGGGCCATTTTTAAATACATTTTACTTTTTCTAATGCTTATACAATAGCTGTTTAAAGCGTATCAGAACCCAAAAGCAAAAATGTAATATGTTGAAGCTTACCAATCCTTAACGTGACATTAAACCCTCAGATTTTTTAACATAAAACAATACTGTAATGTGTGCCTTACTGTAATCCATGGTTGTTTCCCTTATCTTTGCTGCTCTTCCTTTTAAATCTGTATCTCTTCTCATGCTGGGTAGAACTTCTGTTTTGCAGCAGACTGCCTTGTCTCTGGAATGGATATATGGTGTCTGTGTGTAGGTTTGTAACCTGAGCCAGCACTACAGGAAGAGGCCCTGAGCTGCAAAGGGAAGTTCTCCCCAAGCATGAGAAGACATGAGGATTTAAAAGGAAGAGCAGCAAAGAGAAGGGAAACAACCATGGATTACAGTAAGGCACACATTACAGTATTGGTTTATGTTAAAAAATCTGAGGGTTTAATGTCACTTTAAATGTAGTGGCTGCATTAGTTTTCTTTAGTGTAAAGGTGCCCATACACCTTACAATTATCTGCAGATTTACTGTGATCAGATGGAAAAAGTGCAACAGATTGGCCCAGGTGGAGATTACTCCATCCACACAGTTATATGTAGATGGAGGAATCTGTTGCACCTTTTCCATCTGACCACAGGAAAATCTGCAGATAATGGTAAGGTGTATAGCCAACTTTAGGCTATTCCTTTATTTTTACCTGGTGTTGCGGCCAGGAGGTGTGTTATTACTCAGCTTCCTTTAATTGGCCAAGCTGTCCAGCAAAAGTGGCAGATAGAGGGTTGAGACAAACCATTGAACACTGACAGGGGTGTTTACAATGGTCAGCTTTTATTCATTTAGCAAAAATGTATCCCAAAAGAAAAAAAAACAGGTGCTGTAACTGCTTAAACAGTGTTAGCTGGAGTTTGGATTTAATTTGTTAATCAAGTTCATCTGAATCTGTTAGTCCATCAGGGTAACAATGCTGTCCATGGGTGGCTCCGTTGTTAGAGTGTTGTGTTACTGGCTGGATCAACAGGTAAAAATAAAGGAGAAAAAAAACCTAAAAAAAGTCACCATAGCTAAGGATTGGTAAGTTGCACTATATTAAATTTTTATTTTTGGGTTTAGATAATACTACATACCAAAAATTTGTATTAAATCCCCCAGTGGACCAAGTGCTTGGAGCACTTGGTCCCGTTCTGATCTGTGGCTCCATTGCTGAGCTAGCATGGTTGACAGCTTGCACCCCCTTCGTAAGCTGCTCACAAGGAGATGGGGAGGAAGTTAAGCCTGGCTGACAGTGCTTATCCCTGGGCGCAGGTGCAGCTGGAGATGAGCACTGTCATTCATCTCCATTCATAATGCAAGGCACTAGCAACAGATCCTTCAGTGCTGATGGGGCTGTACAATGTATCTTCTGATACTATGTATGTTTACATGAAGCCGCCAGATAGATCACACAGCCCCGCCAGTGCTGAATGATCTTTTACTTTGTGAATGAACAGTCAGCGCTGTCGGGGCTGTATGATCTATCTGCTGGTCCTGTGTATGTTTACTAGTATTATGTTACTAGCATTATGTTTTTAGCATTATGTTATCGGCTTGCATACAAGGCCATGCACTGTGCAGTCTTAATAAATAGCACAGTGAAAGGGAGAAAGCAATTTGTTACTATCTGGCCCTATGAAGCAGTTTAGCAAATACCTTAAGTCCAACTGAAGTCACCTTTTTGTCTCTTCATAGTCCGGCAGTCCACTATGTTATGATTTGTGAATTTAAATTAATTTTCGTGCAGTGAAATTACTGCTCCCTTTTCTTATCCTCAGTGTCCTGTGCTGGCAGAGCTGAGTATTAGCCACACCACTCAGTATGAGTGTCCTCACACAGACCTTTATTGCGGAGAAGGGGAAGAGGCTTGTCTGATCAGGTTTGCTACATTACACACCGGTCTCCTCATTGCACAAAACAGAATGACTGACAAAAGTCCCGCACAGTGCTACTCCGAAAATCCTGCTCGATCCCGTTGTAAGGAATCATGAGAAAGTTACATGTAGCCTAAATTAAGGTACATTGCGTGGATTTCCGCATAGTCCTAGTGTTTTGTAGACGACATTAAAGTAGATGTCTATCTCACCATAACATAGTAACTGTCCTTTTACTTCTTCCATCAGTCCATCCCACACAATTATTATATTTTGTATCACTGGCTCCTCCTACTAGATTATAAGCACTCATGGGCAGCGCCCTACTAACCCTCTTGTGTTGAAATGGTATTGTAATTTTACTGTCGCCGTCCATTTTGTAAAGCGCTGAGCAAACTGTTGGCTCTATATGAACCCTGTAAACTAATAATTAGACATGTGCGATTCTTTTTGTTCCGAATCAAAATTCGGACACATCCGAATTTCCGAATCTCAATGCATCCAAATGTGTCTGAATACGAATTTCCGTTTCCGAATTTTGGATCCTGTACGAATTTAGTTCAAAAACTAAATTGAATCGGATATGTGACTATTCTGGTTAATCAGATGTGTTTTTCGGTTTAATGCATCCAAATGGGTCTGAACTCGAATTTTCCTTACGGCAACATGGGAGCCATATACAGTATATACATATAATACTAAGGCTGAGGTTCCCAGAATGCCATTCGGGTCTGGGAGCCATATTCATATATTACTAAAGCTGAGGCTCCCAGACCCGAATGGCATTCGGGAGCTCCCGAATGCAATTCCGAAATTCGGATCCCGAATGCGATTCGGGTCTAGGAGATTCATGCTTTAGTATTAAAGGTTTGTATCTACTTTATTAGTTGTCTTTCACTTTTCACTTGCTGCCTGGGGATACTCTTTAAAGCATATCATGCATGCAAAATAGAAAATCTCCCTTTATACATCTGCTACGCCTGCTTGAGATTCAAAACTGTTAAATCTCTGTAAACATGGACCTGTGCCACGTCAGTCATGTTCTCCCTATGTTCCTGCATACCTAATATGGTGGATGTAATGGAGTAAATGGCATAAAATCACAGAGGGGATCATGAAACGCAGCGGCTTCATAACACACAGGCTAAGTAAAAACCTGCCATTTGTTAAAGTGTATATAATAAACCCAGACAACGAGCTTCTCTTATGTGTGTGCTTTGGTCTGTTAAATCTACCATTGAAGGCATTTTGTTCTATTTGTTTTATAAGTAGAAACATAAACCTAATCAGCAATTCAGGGCAGTTCTGTGTCCTGTGTACTCTTCCTGCATCATTATAAAGAGACTATTTAGCCCTCTCAGTTCTTATCACAGGAGTCTTGGTGCCTATGCTTTGGAGATGATGACTGTGAGAGTGGTTGACTAATGTAGCAATAGAAAACTGGGCAGGGCTGACACCACTCAGTCTACAAAAATGTGTAGCTAGCCCACAAGAGGAAATAAGAAGTTGCATTTCTGGTAAACCAACAAATATATAGAAATGCACTGCATATGGGTTGTTTTTTTTGCCTCAATGCCTTAAAGAAACCTGAGCCATTACACTGATACTCCAAACTCAATACTATCGGTGGAACTGACTCACAATAATGATACAATAAAGGGCTGATTTATAAAGCGTTAGCACAGCTCCTCGCTGTGCGAATAAGATTTGCAGTGCTGTGCAGCCACTAGATGGAGTTGAGGAGCGCAGACCTTTCTAATGCTCCTTGGCTCCATCTAGTGGCCATACAGCACTGTGAATATCATTTGGAGCTGTGCAAACACTTTATAAATCAAACTATAAGGTAATTAGAAGTTCTACATGCTTTGTGCAAGTATTTGACATCAGAGGGTCAGCAATGGCAGCCTACAGTGCCTAAAACAGTATTCACTCCCTTCAGTTTTCATGTTTTGTTGTCATAGAACAGTAAATCATGGTGGACTGAAATTCACTACACTGATCAACAAAATTTACTCTCTAGGGCCCCATTCACGCCATGGTGCTGCGTTGGTGTGATACAGTGCCGATCATTATGAATGCCACCCTAATGCACCCTAATGCACCTTGCCAATGGATGTTTGGAGCAGCAAACCTCAATGCATGGTAAGTAACAAATTACAGTGTTTTAAAGTGCGCTGCACTACAGTAAAAAGCACATGCACCTTTTTTGGTGTATTTTAGTGAGTTAGGCAGCCTATTCAAAGGAACAGGGATGCCTTAATGTAATGTTGTGCCTTAACACACACAAAAATGTGAAGAGGCCCTTCATGTAAAAGCAAAAACAGATCTATGCAAATTGATTAAGATTGGTAACAATAGACAAACACAGAATGACTAATTGCGTAAGTATACACCCCCGGTAATATGACACAACTAAATCATCAAGGGTGCACTTATTTTGTTTTCCAAAATCACATAATTAAGTGGAGATCACCTGTATGTAGTCAGGGGTTTTTAAAGTGATGGTCCACGTTCTGATGAGTCAGTATTATGGCATACACCATGAAAACAAAAAGTCACTTCAAATGACTCCATGAAAAAAGTGAAAAGCATGAGGCAGGGTATAGATTCAAGAAAATGTTAAAACCGCTGAATATCCCTTGGGGTACAGTTAAATCAATCATTAAGAAGTGGAAATAACTTGGCACAACTGTAAATCTGCCTAAAACAGGATGTCCACCAAAACTGAGTGTCCATGTAAGAAGGAGACTAGTAAGGGAGGCCACCAAAAGGCTCTAAGACCCCATTTACACCAGGGCGGATACGTTTCAGCGCGGTTTCTGTGCAAATTTTAAAAGGGCGTTTTTAGGCATTTTTATTTGCGTTTCAGCACTGAAATGCATTTAAAAACGCCCCAAAATGAGCTGATTGCCGCATTTCCATTCAAATCTGTATAGAATCCACACTGATCAGCGCGGAAAAAAAGGCTCAGGTTGCATTTCAGGTGGCAGGTAGTTCGGAGCGCGCGCAGTCGCATGATCGCATGAACGATCCCCATAGAAATATATGGGATCGATCATGTCGGCGGTTCAGCGTGGACAAATTCACGTGATCGAACCGCCCTGGTGTAAACGGGGCCTTAAAGCATCACAAAGTGGCTGAGATTGAAGAGAATGATGCTCGGGTGCTTCACCAGTTGAACCTTTATACAAGAGGGATAAAAGGAAAGCAATTATTAAAGCTGAACTCCAGACAAACAGGTAAAAAGATTAAATATATATATGAGCTGTTTTACTTGCCAAAACTATTTGCATTTCCTGTCAATCCACTTCTGAGATTTACACAACTTTGCCCCATAGCACAGCCCTGTCTAGCAGCAGAGGGGACCTGAACTTTCTCTGCTGCAGTTCTCCTTTTGCTTACAGATCCCCTCCCCACCCTCATCCTGTGAACCTACAGTTGAAGAAGAAGCAGCACACTGATGATGAGCTCATCTCTCTGTCACTCTACTTTCTCTTCCTACCAGTATGCTCCTTGCACTGCAACACACCTGATTGGCTCCTCTTGCTGATTCTCCCTCCCTTCCTCTGAGTAAAGGTGCCCATACACCTGACGATTATCGTACGATAATCGCGGGAAATCCCGCGATCGTACCATAATCGGCAGGTGTATGGAAGGCGTGCGACCGTTTCTACTGTATGGTCACACGTCTTTTGTCTCCTGAGCAGGCTCGAAAACCCGCCGAGAATGGTACGATTGTAGGCAGGTTAATGGCGTTCTCGGGAGACATATGCCGCACAGGCCGGTGTGCGCAGGAGCACACTGCCCGTGCTGCATTGGAGTCATCGGAAGATCATTTGGATGATCACAAGTACGATCTGCCTGTCCAAGATGGGCAGATCGTACAAGCTTTTAATTACCTTACAACCATCGCACAACTCAAGTTGTGCAATGGTTGTAAAGTGTATGGCCAGCTTAAGAGGCTGAGAGCAGAATTTAGGCACTTGTTTTTCTTTTTTTTGTGTGTGGTTTAGGGTTGGGAGGGATTTTGGGTATCCCTTGCCTTTTTTTTTAGTTGAGACCTAGGAAGAATGTTTTTAATACCAATGGGAAGGGACATTTATGGTGGCTGTTTTAGGAAGAAGTTATGAATATCTTTCTTCTGTTTTTAATTGGATTTCTCCCTGGGAGAAGAATGTTTACATGTTGATATGTCTGTATTGTTATATATAGAAACAATAAAGAAATATTATACAAAAAAAAAAATAATTTAAGCACTTCAGGTACCCTGCTTGCACAATTCGGTAATACTGCTTGCATTAAATGTATTACATCAATTAATAAATACGTACATTTATCATCATTTAATGATGTATTAATAATTACAGGGCAGAATTGATCTGTGTTTTTCATATCTGCCTGGATTTCAACTTTAACTAAAAACTCACCTGGCAGCTTAGCTTCAGTTTTCCAGAAGATACATAGTAGACCCTGAAATCAGCATGAAAACAGTTCTGTTGTCTAAAGATGTAGAAATTTAGCTCAGACTAAAGTCCTTCGTTTGGCAAAAATCAAACACTTCAGATTAGAGGTTCACCGAAATGGAAATTTCAAAACCGAAATAAAAAAAATTGTCAGGCCGAAACCGAAAATGTTTTTTTATTTTAATTTTTTCAAATTGTTTAAATATTTTATTTTTATTTATTTTTTATAAACTTTTTTATTTATTTATTAATTCATTTTTATAACATATTTTTATTTTTTACTTTCCTTTTAGGGGCTTCAGGGACATATTAGGGGTCTAAACAGACCCCTGATATTTCCCTTTTAAAATAGAAAAAGAGATTGAGGACACAGAGTCCTCTATCTCTTTTTCTGTATTCCCTGCTATAAATGAACAGGAATCCTCTATACTGAGTGTTTGTGTTCATTCATAACATGAGGACAGAGTGCATTTACTATAAATACAACTATGAGAATATAGTAATATAGTAACCATACTGTGTCCTCAGTTTTGTACAAACACTCAGCAATCACTGATCGCTGAGTGTTTGTACCCGCTCTCCTCTCTGACACGCTGTCACAGGAGGCTGAGCGAGCGGTGCAGGGAGGAGAGCTCAGCCTCCTGTGAGGCTGAGCTCTCCTGTGAGGCTCAGCCTCCTCCGCCCACACACCGCTCTGCCGGACTGTGATAGGAGGTTGAGCGGTGTGGGAGGAGAGATGCCGGCCGCTCACATCGCTCTCCTCCCGCAGCGCTAGGCAGCCTGTCACAGTTTCTCTCCTCCCCGTTGGGACACAAAGCAGCGCCCAGCGGGGAGGAAAGAAAGCACGGATGCACCGCTGTATCGGCAGGAAAATTGCACTTTCGGCATTTAGCCAAAAGTGCCATTTTCGGCCGATATGTTTCGGCGGCCGATATATCGGTGCATCCCTACTTCAGATCATTATAAACACACCATCCCTCCTGTGAAGCATAGTGGTGGTGGCATCTTGATGTGGCAATGTTTCTCTGCAGCAGGCCCTGGAAGGGCTATGAAGGTAGAAGGTAGAATGAATACAAAAGACAGGAAAACCCTGAAGGAAGAGCTGATAGTGTGAAAAAAACCCGGGCATTGGGAGAAGATTTGTCTTCCAACAAAACAATGACCACAAGCATAAAATTAAAACTACACAAATATGGTTTAAAAACAACAATGTTAATGTTCTGGAATGGCCAAGTCAGAATTCAGACCTCAGGCCAATGGAACGGAGAATCTTTGGCTGGGCTTGAAAAAGGCAGTTTAATCACGGTGCAACCTGACAGAGCTGGAGCAGTTTGGCAAAGAGCCTGGTTCCTCTTTGCCAAACTGCTCCAGCTCTGTAGTTTTACATATTGTATTGCCCAGATATGTAAAACTGAAAGAGACTTAGAGTCAGGGCTGTAACTACTGCCAAAGATGCATGTACTAAATACTGCCTTGAAGGGGGTGTATACTTATGCAGTCAAGCATTTTGTGTTTTTTCACTCTAAATAAATCACTTTGCGGAGATCTGTTTTCTCTTTCATTTCTGTTGAACAGAGTTATAAAACGGAATAAATAAATACATAGATAATTAAATTTACTTTGATTACATTTTTTTAAACATGGAAACCTTTAAGGAGGTTAATACTTTTTGTTTCATAGGTACTGTATGTGACTCCTATAATTTTATTCTCATGTTTCTGTCTTGCCTGCTTCCATAGTCACAGGCCCGCTTTAAATTAGTATTCTTATTTTCTTCAACACAAAGTCTCTTGCCCAGAAATGGTTAACAGTCTGCCCTTGAAACAAAGTGACCTGGAAAACAGGCAGTGTGTTGGAGGTCAGAGATTGCTACAAACTCCGAGGGTCTCCAGCTTCCATTCATATTTAATGCTTCCTGTGCTACTAAGAAATCGGAGACAAACCCATTGTACTGCCATCTCAATTTTAACTTGAACAAGATAAAGCCCCATTCACTTACAGAAAAGTCTAATGTTTCAAGCAAAAGAGGACAAAGAGTCATTCTTGGAGGAGGTCTGAGCGTCATGGCTACTGTAACATGTTCCTTGTTCCTGGTTCATTCAAGACATGTCACTAGATATCAAACACAAAGGCAGATAGTATTGCAGTATAAGGCATTCCCTTGTATTTATTTCTAATCTCATAATACACAGCTAAGTAACAGCTAATCTTCTTTTAGGGATAGCAAAAAAGGTTTATAGCTGCATAATTGTTGCATTTCATTTCAGCTGCCTCTCTACCTGTTGCATGTTATTTAATGGAGATGTGTAGTCTTTTTAATTTTATTACATATATGTGAGCATGTGACCGTTTTCTATTAAATAATCTTATCAATCAGTGCTGATATTTTGGGAACCGTTTTTTAGTGTATCGTCTGTAGATATGTATATACACAGGGAGAGTCATGCTTGCTCATTGCCTCATCCTGCTCAGCACTGCTGCACAGTTTCTGTAAATTTGGGAAGTCATTATAGTTGCATTGTAGATAAGGTTAGAAAAAAGATACTGGCTTATCCAGTCCAACCTATGTGTGTGTGTGTGAGAGTTGTGTGTGTGTTTTTTTAAGAGTATACAGTACATATCCCTGTGTGTGTATATATATATA
>NW_017306604.1:1259291-1320524 GCF_000935625.1 Nanorana parkeri
TATATATATATTAGGGGTGCGGAAATTAACGATTAATCCGTCGATTAATCGTTAATTTCTTTGATCGATCAAAATTATTTTGATCGATCAAAGTACTCACCTCCCTGCCGACTTCCGGGTCTTCCATCGGAGATCCGGCAACGTCACCGGACTCCTCCCCCCCTCCCCGAGTGGCTCTGTTGGCTAACGAAGGGAAGGGGGGAGACCGAACATATCAGGGAAGGTGACAGGAACAATAAATATATATGTATAATGTACTTACTTGTGTGGGTGTGGGAACCAGATGTGAACCGGCCTGTGAGGAGGATCAGGATGTCCAGAATGTATGTTGAATGGCGGCTCATATATTGCCTGAGGCTGCCGCCATTCAACATTTTGTTGCACCTGGGCACAGCCGTTATGAGAAGAATGCTGGCTCATGTTCAGGGCCCCACCTGTGAGACAGGAGAACTCCACCCAGGAGTCAGAGTGTTGCGGGTTTGTGATACCTACTGTGCGGGTTAGCACGTTACTGGGGTTGTCTGGAGGTGACAGACAGGGGCCCTGAGGATTGAGGCATCCAGCCAATCACTAAGAGTTTCATGCCCAGTGGTGCAGGCTGGGGAAGTGTGTAAATATTTAGGGATTGCCATGTACTCGGTTAGTCCGCCCCAGGGCCTAGCCTGGGGAGGGATGTACAAAGTTGAAGAAGCTAACTAGGCCTAAAGCCTGGAGGAGGCCACATGTGGACCCAGATGGGGTCTGGTACTATCTGGGGGGGAGAACTAGAGGAGCCCTATGACTGCTGGGGGTGCCACGAAGGCCAGGATGGCACGGACCTCAGGAACAAGTCTGGTGTCTCTCCCAGGGAAGATCTCATGCTCATTCCTATTTAGCTGTTGTTCTACTTAGGGTTGCCACCTGTCCAGGATTCACCTGGACAGTCCGGGTTTTGAATGCTGTGTCCAGGTTTCATGGCAGCAGAAACCCAAACACAAGATGTCAGGCAGACAGGGGCAACCAAATTTAAGATAGGGGCTACTGGCCCCCCACTGAAAATTGCCTTACCTGTGATATTTACATATGAATGGGCGGCACAATTTACATATGAATAAGCCACGACCCCAAAAATGTCCACACGTCGCTATAGTGTTCGGGTTTCACTTGAAGAAAAGGTGGCAACCCTAGTTCTACTGCACAGTGTCATTCTCGGGTAGGAAAGGGATGGAGGGGCACTTTTCCTATCCCATGTTACAGTGCTTGGGTCCATAATATTATCCCCAGTCTGAGCTTCAACACCAGGTTAGGCCAGAGTTTTGACAGGCTGAGATGCTGCAGCAGGAAGGAGGTGAGGAAGCCTGGCTTTGTAACAGTGTCTCTTTATGCATCCTGTGTATACCAATCAAAGTCAGACAATTCTTTGCCCTTCTCCAATTTTTCTCATTGAGGGAACAGGGTGTTCTTCAACTCCAAGCTGTCTTCTGAGCTGATGCTCTCACCTAAAACTCTCCAACTGCTGGCTGCAAGTGGTAAATATGAGAAGGTCATTTAAAGGAGAACTATGAGGTGAGTGAAAATCACTCAGCCTCATAGTTCGAGCCGACGTGTGACAATGAAACAATAGATCGGGAAGTGAGCGAACACATAGCGTCACTCGCTCACTTCTCGATCATCTCCCTGCAGAGAGCCGTGGCTGTCACTCACAGCTCCCTGCAGGGAATCCCCCCTCCCCGCTCTGATCTGGAGGAACGGATGGGGGAGGGGCGGGTACAGCTGGCTCTGCCTCTAGATAGGCAGAGCCAGCTGTCACTCATGCAGCTTGGTGGATCTCAACAGTAATGTTGGGATCCGTCCCGGCTGCGGCAGTCTCAGTATACCGATATACTGAGCTTTGGGTCACGGGAGGACGAAAGTATTTGTCCTCCCGTGACCCTTAAGAGAACTATGGGGAAAAACACTTACACCATAGTTCTCTTTTAATCAAATCATATAAATTACTCTTAAATTGATTTTTTCTTTTACTAAAGCTAAATAAACAAATTTTACTAGTAAACTCTATACATTCCCTTGAAAAGGTTTGGCCCTGCACAGGTTACAGATCTGGAGGCTTGGAACGCGTTGAACCTGTGTTCTTCTGAACAATTTAGAGGTCAAGCAAGGACAATGGAAACAGTTATATTCAGAAGCAGATGTGGACATTGAACATCCAGGTTTTCCTTCCTGACCACATGATATTCAAGTGAATAATGTTCAGGTGAGGGAGTTTATAGCACTGCAATTAGGTACAAAATGATGCAATTTAGCTGATATCTGGCCCATCTGGCTAGCTTTTAAATACACAGGCAGAATGACGAGTGATAAGAAATACATTATTGTTGCTTATTCTAATTATCATGCCGGTGGGACATTCTACAGTTTTTATCTTATTTACAGCTTTTTTTTTATAGGGCTGACCAGAGTTCAGCTTTAAAATATATACCCTAGTATGTAGAGGCTTACCTCCTGTCCCAGAGGCGGCACAGGACGTGGCAGAATATCTCAGCAAAGTGAGGGGAAATCTCTTTTTGGACAGTTGTCACTGAAAAAGTGCCCCCAGTAAAGAAAAAGAAAATCTATCAGGGGTTATTATACCTCCTTATTTTATCCAAACCAAGAAAACGTTATGAATTTAGATGCTTTAAGTAAAAGTTAAAAGAGCTGTGTGTGCTTCCATTAGAAGCTGTGTGTGCTTCCATCACTTGTGACAGCAGATGGCACATAGATGTGGTGAGCCATGGATGTAAGAAAAATATTAGAGGGGTTCACTGTCTCTATCATAGGGGGACACTATTGCTGACCTGCTATTGAAAATGCTGGTTGCTTGGCTATAATGCAGATCGAGAGAGTCAAAGAGAAGTGCTGAGCCCTTATCAGCATACTCTTATCTGCTCTGGATTAACAAATCAAAGTATTGAGGAAAGCAAATCAGCATGACAACCAGCAAACTATCTTTTTTCAGAAGGAGAGATCAGTTCTGGCGGCCACAATACTTTTTTCATGCTACGTCCTCTACTTTAAAAAGACTAAGGTCAGACAGGCATTTGCCATGAGACACATTTGCATTGAATTCCCTCTTGCCGTGATGTATTTTTACTATACTCCAACCTCTCTTGCATCCAGAGAATGAAGAGAGATTAAACTGGAGTTTAAGTTTTCATGATTGTGTTAAAAGACACGCTGCTCAATTGCTGCCGTGTTTATATTTAAAGGCTGTGCTAAAAGTGAAGGACGTCATACATACAATGCCAGATCTATCTTTAAATCCTGTCTAGTACACTCTTATCCAAAGGAAATTGGAAAGCATTAAGGGAGATTTGTTTCTCAGAACTTCTTCAAGTTTTTTCTTTCTTTTACAAGTGGAAACTATTACATGTGTCCTCATGGATTCTTGTGCTAGTAGATAATGTTTTTTTGCAGAGCACTATCTCTAGGAGGGGATAGAATAATAGCTGGTGTACAACTGAGGTATGCAGGAGGGATGTGCTAAAATGGACACCATAGAGAATGTATGGCAGCATGGCTAGGTCTGTCGTTGAGCCCTGGTTCACATTTTGTATCAGTGCCTAGGTCATCTGTGTATCAGTGTATCTAGGTAATCTGCTCCTTTCCCACCGAATGTGCAACGTTGTCCATGACTATTGTCACTGAACACATTCAATTAAAATTACTTCAATACAGCCCAGCGAATAAAAAAAAAGCCCTAATCATTACCTCACCCTAAGAGTGGGAGGGCTCTTAGTAAGTTAAAGTACATCTACCCCCTAGTTATAACCCTTTCAACTTTTTCTATTTTTGATGTCTAAGTCCTGTTGGAGAGATTTTGAATCACCTCCTGTCCCGGAGACCCAACAGGAAGTCAGATTAATTCTCTCCAAAGTGAGAGGGATAACTTCTCGTGGCCAATTGTCACCTAAAAAGGTATTCCCATTGGACTATTTTCCCTTCCTCTTGTTCTGATGACAGCTGTAAAGTTTTAGATCTCTTATCACTTTCTTTCCTAGTAACAATGGCCACACGGTAAAATGGAGACACTGGGTTTGATTTACTAACCTTATAAACACACCACGCACATGTATACACCTCTGTAGTGTGTTCCCTCCCAGCATGATCTATGGGTGGAATCTAAACACCTTTGTAGTGTGTACACACCCAGCAGGTGTGTTGTGAAAAGCCCTGCCCTGAATTGCAAGGTGATGTTGTGTAAATTAGCTCTACATTGTGTTGCTTGCGTTGATGAATGCAGGAATGTAAAGGCATGAGCTAACCATTTTTGTCTAAACTGTGAAGCAGCATTATATATGCATCATGTGCATGATTTTTCCATATATGGCATTAGTGGAAATATGCTTATAGAGACTTTTTGGTTGATAAATACGCTTTGCTGTGTAAAAATCACACGCACCTGGTGGGTGCGTGTGTTTAGGTTAGTAAATCACCCCCACTGACTCTCTTTAGCAGGGACACAACAATAAAACTGACAAACTCTGCCTAAAACTTAAATAAAAAAATGTTTTGGGCAGAGTTTGGAAGTGTTATAACTCCTATAAGGTTCAATTAATCTGTACTGTACACTAGTAGTAGAAGCAACTGCTACAGCAATCTGCTAAATGCACCAGTACTGCACCAAACATATTTGCATCATCAAACTATTAGCTTACCCTAACCCTTACCTTTTTTTTTCATTAAAAAAATATAATTTTCCAGCTATCATCCTTCCTCAACTAAGCCCCAACCATCAACTTAAAGCAGAACCATACTAAAAAATTGCTAGGGTGTTCAGATTTTTAGAAGAAGACACATGAAAAGTCTCTTCTGCCAATAAAATTCTTCCTCTTACCCCCCTAGCAGTTTTTTTTCTTCATGTGGCACACAATGTACATTCCTGTTTCATTATTGTATCTCTATGGACAGGAGCCCAACCCCCACAGCAGACTTTAGTTCCACCTTAATCATTAGGTTCAAGAAGACAAATTTACTTTCACTACAAAATATTTTTGGGGCACTCATTGCAATTGTCTGCCTTACTCCTAAATGTAATAACACAATGTAAACTGGGAGGCACTGTAACCACTGTGGCAAACATTGCTGGAGTCAATACATACCTATATCACATACCTACACCATTAAATATTACCAGATATATATATATATATATATATATATGTATATGTTTAGAGTAAGGGGGACGGGATCAACTGGTATTGGCAGTGGTAACCATGGACGAGACAAGGACACCCAGGAACAGTCCTAAGTAGGTTTGTCCTTCAATAAACAATAAACAAAGGGCATATTGAAGGAAATATGTGTCCTTCAATAAACAAATACAGTTTTAATGCAGAAGGGATGCGTACAACAAATCTATAGCATAAAACAAACAGAAAACATCTGCTTGTCTGAGCCAATAACTAAAATTATGTCAGTTCCTGATTAAAAGTGTGCCCCCTTATGGGTTCCCCAAAACATAGTAGCCATGAGTCATGGCTACTGGGTAAGATGTGGACCTAGGAAAGGAGGCTTTATCCCACCCGAAGATGTACAAAGCCTCCAGGCTCCAGGACTCATAACAGAATTCTTTAAGATATGGAGAAAACAAAGTAAGCTTTCTCCAAAACCAGCACAAATCCTGGCATCACTAAAAATGGGTAGGTGAGAAACCTAGGTGACACATATATAGACCGTCCACAATCCTTCTAGCCAGCACCTTATGATAAATATATAACAAAAGTCAGAGCTAATATCAAAAAGGGCAAAGGTGGACAAAAAGAGTAAACACCAATTGTGAATGTACAGTATACACCCCATGCACTGGCGGAACTACCAGGGTCGCAGTGGTCGCAATTGCGACCGGGAACTAACAAGCCGGCCATTGACCAATCATACACAATCTACCAGCAGCACACCTCCATTTTCAACTAGTAGCAATTCTTCACTACCTACACCTAGTGTTTTATTTCCTGAACTGTCAGAATACTGGACTGAGATTACAGAGCAAGGCTTCTAGGGTGTTTGTCTAACAACACATCCACACATACATCCTGTAGACATTTACTAAAGAGCCTCATCCTGGATCCTGGTAAATCCATCTCTTCTAGACTTAAATGTATTACACATGTCATGCCTAGACATGCATCCAGCTGTCTGTCCAATTACGTCCTGTATCAAATGCTCTCATCTGTTTATACTTTCAGCTGTTTATTTTATTACTGAACTATTTTACTCCATCATCTGTGCTACGGGCACGCTCAGAGTCGTCCTACCATGTCTGCTCCAGCCCTGCCAAATGGTCTATGTGAAAAATGCTTTATTAAGAGATAATGCTTAAGTCAGAATGAAAATCACCAGAAAGTATACATAATATAAAGCTGTGTGTGTTCAGCCCCGTGGTTTATTCAAAAAGTAAAGTGTCCGAATAAACTGCTAACACATTGTAAGTGCTGGCCTTCAGGTACACCATGCATGGGCCTCCCAAGCTTGTTCACATCTTGTGGTTTGCAGGGTATGCAGTAGCAAAGTCCACTAGCTATAAATCTGCAAACCTTTCATTACAAAGCAGCATAAAACAACATAGGCATACAAATGAAGTTGCCATAGGATGCCAGTTTATACCTTTGGTTTATTTAATCTTGGCCTCTCAGCGCTCCATGGAAGCCACAATACCTTATATGCAAAAGTAGACTTCTTGAAAGCATAGATGTCGGCATGCACTCATCCCTGCATCCTGCCGTATCAGGGCTTCTGCATAGGTTTTTAAGAGCAAAGCCCAAAGGTATGCATTGGCAACTTTCTAGTGCCTACATATGTATGACCATATTGTTTAAAACAGTGTTTTTGATAATGGCATACATTTGCTTTAATCTGTCAGCACTTAAAAGGAGACTGCCAGTATGTAGAAGTATAATGCTAAAATAAAACAAATGGTAGAAATAGCAAATAATACAAAGTAGTAATAGTAATATCATTGGTAAATTATAAAATAGTAGTAATAGTGATAATACATTAAATAAAATGAATACTATACTATATTATAAATAAATACCTCTAAAATACACAGTGACATGGTGCCACTCTCTGCAACGTTCCATTTGTGGGTTTAGGGTAGGAGGTGGAGTCTTGATGCCCTGTGTGTCATTCACCCTATAAGGGAAGTGACCCTGCATCCCTGTACTGATGAGTCTGCAGGGGCAGTCCTGGAGATTGGGTGAATATGGGAGCTGAAGCTGCTTTTTTATTTTCAAGAGCTTTAGGAAAGAGTTAAAACCTTGGCCAGGTTATCTTTTTGCTGTCTATGCACCATTGTGGAAATTTCCCTTCACTTTCTGTCCGAGAAGCACAACAGGAAATCTCCCAAAGTGAGGGGAATTTTCGCTGTTAAGCACTGGTTCCCAGAACAGGTGTCCCCATTGGATTTCACCTTACCTCTTGCTATGGAGACATCCATAAAATTTTGGATTTCCTCTCACAGACTTTCTGGGTGACAGTGGTCACCAGTATAAAGAGATGTGTCAATCTCCAAATTAGGACACAGGCACACACAGGAGGGGGGATCTAAACTTTCAACACTCTATCTGAAACTCAAAACAAATGTTTTCTTTATAGATATGCCTAAATCTCAAAAACTAACCCTTACCACTAACCTGAACGGAAAAAAAAAATCACAAAAACAACACTAATAATTAACCTTTATTAGTAAACTTAATTGTAAAAAACTTAACAGCATCCCTGCCCCTAGCTTCAACCCAACAAATCTGCTCTGGATTGTTGAATGGTTGGGATGGGGTTCAGCTCCAAGTCAGGCAGAAGTCAAGGCTCCAAAATAATGTAACCCTATGATCTAATGACATCCCTAGCTCATAGAAAACTATTGGAAGGCTAACAGTAGCAATTTTGCTAACGCTCAGAATCCTGATGCTCCTGCCAAAATGGCTAGAAACCTTTTAAATAATTAAACTCTAGTCCTGCAGCTGAGATCGAAATCCTAATTAATGAAATGGGGTACTTTGGAGTGGCCAATGGTGGGTTAAATTCCATTTTATATAACCGCTAATTTGTGGCCTGGAACCTAAGGGAAGTAAGAAACTATCTGAGACAGATGTCTTTCCCTTTTGCATGCAGAAAAACCTGTATGGAACACTTTTTCCTCCTGACAGTACATCCAAGAACAAAAGGCAGACTCAGGTTATTGGCTTCTCACTGTACTAATGTGTTACTTTGTCCTACTGATCACAGTCACCACGAATGAAAGTAAGGGGAAATCCAACAGTTTATTGCTGTCTCCAGAGCAAGAGGTAAAGGAAAACTATCCAATGGGCCAAATGTTCTGGTCAAAGTTATTTAAGTTGGGACTTACCCTCATTCTGGGGAGATCTCCTTTCATTCCCTGTTGCATCAAGTGAGAGGAAGTGAAAGGAAATCTTCCCAGCAGACACAGAAAATAATCTGACCCTTCATTGCTCCACTGAAAGATGGAAACATATTTTTGGCTATATATACACTTTAAGTAGGCTTTAATAAATGGTAGAGAAAATGCACTGATATAGCTAAAAAGCAAATGCATAACATGGTCAAGTGGCCACAGAAACCATTGTTGAAGTGGGGGGAAAGGAAATTAGGGTTGGGGTTATAGTGCGGAAGGTGGCCTTTAATTGGTACAGGATGCAGGGAGTGATATCTCTTTTTAAAGGACCCTTAAAGAGGAACTTTACCCCATATTTTTGAAATGATAACAAAGACACCTTTAGAAATGTTTAGTAATAACAATCTACAAACACATACTTCTAGATCATTGCCGGCTTTGTATTCTTTGAATTCCTTATTTCTCTTTTCCTTCTCATTCTTCTAATGGTGGCCATTTTTACTAAAGGCAGATTAATATATCTCCCTTTACTTCCTTGAACTCTGGCACATGTAACTAGGACATGTGACCGTGCACATGATCTCAGGGGAGGAAAATGCCTTTCCCTGAGATCTTGTGATCTAAAGATGAGATTTTTCAGCAATGCTCTGCTGATATAACCTTCCCAGGATGCAATGCTTGGGCACGGATTACATCAAAAATTCCCAAGAGGACCAGGAAGTGGAAAAACAGCCATTGTAAGTAATAGTAAAAATATGTTTGTTTAACTAATGAATGTAAGATGATTTCATATCAGCATGCAGTGTTGCTTACTGATGTGATTTTTAGTGAAAGGTGGTAAAGGTCCGCTTTAAATGTTTATAATGTAGAAAAAACCCCAAAGGAGCAATACTTCTATCTTCTACATGGTAATCATACATAGCATAAATACACAATGGCAGAATGGATTATGATACACCGTGAAATATTTCAAAATGTCCAGCGTTTCACAATAAAGTGATTTTTCTGAAAGCGCAGAAAAGGGATTATGAAGAATAGAGCTGAGATTGGAGCCTTCCTGTATATAAGCCTTCTTATTTGTTACAGCGATTTGCACTTTATCTTACAACATTACACTTCAATGCAAACTATAGAAGTTGTATAAGAAAAAGGCTATTTGGAAGCTGTTTGTATATAAGGCATCAATTCAGCCCATATCTGTCTCTGCTATCGTAAAGTACAATCTCTCTTTTCCTGAGAGATCATCCGCAGACAAATAACAGGATTTTGGCTGCTGTGCCTATCCTAAAGGGTTTCTTAGAAAATGTTCCTGCCTATCTTCTATTACGATCAGGTATAAAGAAGACATTGCCAGCATTCCAGTCAGGTTTTCTGGCTGATAAGAAATCCAGGTTCATTGAAGCTGGATCAACTGAGCCCAAAATGCAAATCATAATTTGTCTGTGTTTTGGGGCCCTGTGAGGCTGTAGCATTATGCAACTTTCTTTTGGTTTTAGTATGAACTTCATAAGTTTCATATATAACCAAAACGTATCTAATAAAACACATGAAGGGATACTAAAGTCAAAAGGTTTTTAAGCTTTTTTGAATGCTGATTAAATCACTTACAATGGATGCTGCTTCTTGATGTTTAAACGTTTTAGTTCTATGCATAGTCAGCTGGTCCCCTGAGCACTGGCACTGATATACTGTTTTAGGGTGGCTCCTTTCTCTTGCAGGGTCCTATGGAGCCAACCTTGTTTGTGTTAGTAAGCTGTGTGTGTCTCCATAAATACACAGGCACAGTAAGGCAAGCCACTCCTATGCTCACTTTCCTCCTGCATCCTTCCCCATGCTTCCCTTCTCCAAGCTAGTAGGTGCTGGAGAATGCTCAGTCCCTTGTGATCTTGTACTGGACAGAGAGTTTAGGGAAGCTGGGCTGAGAGAGTTGGAGTTGTTTGGAAACATGATGACAGTAAGTGCTTGGGCAAAGATTTTAAGAAAATATAAAGAAATATATTTCTTTGATCTGGATTTTTTATTAAAAAATGTTTGAGAGTTTATTAATACTTTACTTGCCTAGCAAAGCAGTTATCTGTGTGGCTCTGTGTAGCACCTTCCGCTACATACAGTACATGCAATGGGGAGTACAGAACTTGAACCTGTGCAATAGGCTGGTCACAACCACATGCCAGAACATCACCAACTAGCATTCTGCTTATACTAGGGTGACCGTTCCTCCTGCAGAGGCAGTTATTCAGTGCAATGAGTGCAATGGTAGAGCTGCCACCCTTTCATATTCGCTTTCACATGGGAACTACAGGCATCTGTACCAACCTGCAGCATGTCTGTAGGCAGGACCGGCCTTAGGGGTGTGCGAGCAGTGCGGCCACACAGGGCGCCATGGCAACAAGGGCGCCGTGCGGCCGACACAGCTCGTCCTGGGGGCTGGCCATCCGATATGACAGCACTCCCTCGTCCGCCCTCGTCCAGGGCGCAGGAGGGAGCGCTGCCTGCAGTCAGGATGGCGGAGCGGTGAGGGGGAGAGAAGCCGCCCCGCAGCTGTCAGGATGGCCGAGCGAGGAGGAGATCGGAGCCGCTGTCATCCTGTCAGTTTCAGGATGACAGCGGCTCTGTGCGTGGCTGAGTGGAGGATCGGTAAATATCAGTGATATTTACCGGTCCTCCGTGTGAGAAGGACAAACACTGGAGCGATCGTCTGATCACTCCAGTGTTTGTAAATAACTGGGGACACATAGTGAGGTCTCTCTGGTAGGGATTATCAGAGTTCTTTTACCCAGCTTGATTTGCTGAAATATCATCAACATTAGCTTCAAACCTCATAAAGTAGACTACAAGAGTAAACTATGCTTGAAAAAGAAAGATAAGGTTTTGCATAGCCATCTAATCAGCATATACAGTATATATCTATATTAATGGAGCTTACATAACCCTCAGGAGCCATTTAAAACTACTTGCACTCCCCCAAGTATGACCTGTAGCTAGTTCTCCAACATCTTGCTGTATATAGCATATACTGGGATACCTAAAGTATGTCCTGTTCACCTGCATCTATATAGCTATGATCTGTACTCGGCTTTACTACTGTCTTATTCAGATTTTGTATTATGAAAATTTTCAATAAAAATGTATACTTAAAAAGAAAAAAAAACACTTGCACTCCTGCAACTCATAAACCACCATCATTTCATCTTTACCATTGACTGCAATGCATTTTGCAAAATTACCAAATTTCAACTAAATGTCTCTGTTTGTTCCATATTTTAGGGAAATAAACACTTTCAATTTGGTTCATCCTTATTCTCCAAGACTCGACAGCAACATCGCTAAAGGTGCTGCACTCCCATACTTTCTATCCCACCCTGTCCATGCATTGTGGGTTGTCCAGTGACTTCTGTAAAAACCTCGACAACAAAAAAGTATTTAGGGGATGATTTAAAAAAAAAAATCTTAATACAGGCTCTGATTCCTGTACGGGCAACCAAAATACATGTGCCCTCCATGTTTCCATACCTTTAGCTATACATCTACTTTCATTTGCCTTCCCCTCTCCCTTTTCATGATTATTCCCTTTTTATGTCTTGTGACCTGCTTACTTTTTCAGGTATTGGTAGTCAGTAACAAAGAGAGCTACAGGTCAACAGTGTAGTAAACGTAACACATTTATTGATTAAAAAAGTATATTATTTTGTACTAACAAATGCGTATCTCCTACCCCAGTGACTGGAGATGTTGCTGTGACTGTATCCCAACCTGGTCTTGGGTCCATACAGCATGGAGAGAGAGGTGGGAGTTCCAACATCAGTAATTCAAGCTCTTCCCACTCCGTAGCATCAGGAGGTCGCAGTTCATGTTTAAGGCACTTCTTGTTCATCAGCCTGATCCCCTAGTTTCTAATCAAAAAAGTTTAAATCAAAAAAGTGTGTTGGAGCCTACACATCCCATCACTGTCTAGTTTCAGCCTAATAGCCATAAAGCAGAACATCAGGCAAACAGCTAAACACACAATTGAAATACACATATATGTATGTATGTATGTTTCTTATCTGCCAAAGAATTTGTAATTCTGACCAGCCACTCTTGTGATTTATACACCTTTGCCTAACAGCACATCCACCTCTGCTTTTTATGTTCGGCCTCTTTCAGATGAGAGGTCCAATCAGGTCCACCTGTCAGTTTTTCAGCAGGACCCAATCAGATTCCCAATGATCTAAATGGATGCGTGTCTGTTTACATTTGGTTGCCCCCAACTCCAGCCTGGGCCATAAAAACAGTTTTCCATTTCGCCAGACCTGATCGTGCCAGATCGGGGGACACAGGTCCATTCACAATGGATTACCCATACACCGGCATGCGGTCCGGCCATTTCAGTTTTGTCCTCCATCATACAGTGGAAGAAAAAACTGGACACAGATGTCCCCTCCTGTTGAGACATTGTGAAAAGGGGCCTTAGAGTGAAAAAATACAGTGGTTTCACCTTTCCTCCTAGATTCTGCTGATTGGACAATGAAGGAGCAGCAAAACACTGATCCATCATTACTCTGCTCACTTTACTTTGTCCACCTGTCAGCATGTTCCCTGTCAGTACATATATACATGTAGAAAAACCTGATGGCTCCTAGTGCCTCTCCTACCTTTCCCAGTCTTTGTACTTCTGTGCAAGGAATGGCTGTTGGACGATATCAAGACACATTCAGGTATTTGTCCTAGTTGCCCCCAACTCCAGGCAGGGCCACAAAAACAGTCTTCCATTTCGCCAGACCTGATCGTGCCAGATTGGGGACACAGGTCCATGGGGGATACATGTCATTATGTATAAAGGAACACACAATTGCATTAAACATCTGTCTGGATTTCAGGTACTCCAAAGAGTTCAACATTCTTCATAATTCACTAAGGCTGACTGACCGAGATTGACTTATATTGACAAATGGATAAAAGCAAACAGCCATTAAAGGATGTACAATGTCAAATGGGTATGGACAATAGACATGTGAAAAATGAAACAGTCCAGCATTAACATACCGAAGAAACGTTCCTGGTTTCAAGTAGAGACATATGGACAAATCATTAAAATAATGAGCTTGTGCTTTGCCAATGCAGTTCTCGGGGTTGGCAGGGGGGATATACATTATACTGCTGCCTCTTCACAGTGCTTAAAAAACTTTGCAATTGTAGAACCTCTTTGCAAAGGAGTTGCTTGTAAAGAGGAAACAATCACAAATTCAGATTTGTATTTTTTTCCTCTGAAAGGCAATCAGTTAGAACTACAGGTTATTTTCAGTTCACTCTCATTCATTCAACACTTTTAACTTGATTGGCAACTCCAAATCAATGAAAGCAATTGCAGTGACCAGTCCTTTGTTAAACGTTCAGTAGATGGGATCAGAAAGATTGTGACTCTTTCAAAGCACTGAGTCATATGATCTCCGCCACCTCTCTCTACATTTTGGATTCCATTCATGTTCCATTATGATGACCTTGTTGTGCCAACATAAAGTAATTCAATTGCCCTTTACAGAGCCATTCAAATGAAGCAAATGTCCTGCGTATGTTAGGCTGCCCTATCCTTAAAAACAAATAGCAACTGTATAAAATTAATTACAATCAACGTTTTCCATCTCAAGGGCTTTTACCTCTTTGTCTTGCCTATTATGGTGTTGAAAAAAAAAAAAGATTTAATCTGTTAGTGACAATTCCGTGACCTGGTACTAATCGGGGTTTGTGATGTTTATGTGCATTCAAGACACAAATCTACAGCGTATTCCTACGCATGTCCATCTAGACTGGAAGATGCTGCCACTGAATGAACAAGAGCATTTTTAATTTCCCAGGGGTCAGTGGTGGAAAATTACATTGCAAGAATGAAATGAAAAATTGTTTTCAAAATTCAAAATATAATAAAGCTGAATTGTATTTCTTAATTTCTAGTACAATGGATGGATGGATGGATAAGAAAATGATAATTACATTAATACACTTTCATCTTAAGGGCTAATTCAGATGGGTGTGCACGTCCCTACAGCGTGCATGGTCGTAAAAAAATCCCGGAAGAGACAGGTGTTGCATGTAATTGCGCACAGCAACCTATTCGGCCTTTTGGGAGGACGTAGCTGCAAACAATAACACATGGTCACATGCACACCTGAACCTGCACATAAGTGTGGGTCTGGCTGCCCTCACTTAGACACACACTGTCTGTATTCAAGTGTGGGCACCAAGACCAGCACAGATGTGCAGGTTAGGGTCTGCATGTTACAACATGTAATTGCATGCAGCTGTGTCCTCCCATAGGGAAGAACATGCTGCTGTGCACAATTACATACAGCACCTGTCCCTTCCAGGGATCAGGTCCTTTTAGGGGCATGCACGCCCGTCTGAATTAGCCCTTAAACAGCAGCCAGTGGCGTAACAATCGCCAAAGCGACCCAGGCGGCCGCTATGGGGCCGGCCAGATGTCGAGCGGACCGCCTGGGTCACTATGGCATCCTCTGCTGGTGGCTTTCACTGGCGGCTCTGAAGAAGAATGCGCTGCTGTTCAGATCACTGACAGTAATCTGTGTAGCAGCGCGTTCGTCTCCACAGCCGCTGCTGAGTCAATGAGAGCCAGCAGCGGCAGTGAAGGAGGCCGGACCCGGCAGTGGAGGAGGAGGTGGGGCCCGTGGTCGGCAGCAGTGGAGGAGGCGGGGCCGGGTGACAGAGAAGGAGGCGGGTCCCATCAGTGAGTGTGGAGGAAGAGGAGGCGGACAGGTAAGGAGTGCGACCAGCCCATCTGAGGGTGACCCTGCAGAGCCCACCATAGAGAGTCACCATAGAGAGTCTCAAGTGGGCTCTGCAAGGGGTATAACTAGAAATCACAGGGCCCCATACAAAACTTTGCTATGGGGCCCTGTGATTTCTAGTTACGCCCCTGACAGCAGCTATGGAATGTTTTCAGTAAGCACATATTGGTATTTTGGTACTTTTTGGTTATTATTGTAGCCATTTACCTTTTTACTTGCTCAGTGTTCAAAATTCTATTTACTCTATTTAATATGCAGATTTGTCACCTCTATATCCCAGAATGTCATCAGCATCCCTGCTTAAGGTTAACCTTACTTAGTTTTCAACTTTTAAAAATAAACAGACTGCCGAAAACAGATGCTACAAGATGTCTGTAATTAGCCGAAAAGCCTCTTCTGTGTCCCTCTCCAATAAAATAATATTTTGCTAGTGGGGACCAACTTTTCTAACTGTATGGTTATGCTCCACCAACTACAAAAGCAACATAGTGGCCACAAAAAATGCATGTACCTCCAAAAAAGGATGAATAATACTTACCTCAATGATGGGTGGTGGCTCCGTTCTTCGCTACATTTAAGAGGTATTGCAAATGAAGAACCTTCAGCACCTGGTATATCCCTCGGTGAGGGTCAAATGGCCTGTAACCCACTGCACACTGCAATCCCAGCCACGACCTTCATTACTACTGTGTCCTGGTCCCCCACAATGCAGTAGTTTCTGTTGGAGAGGTCAAATATCACATTGGGATATGGGCAGACAAATGCAACTGTATGCAAATATTGACTTTTCCAAAATCAGTATTTGGGTAGCATAATGTGGGAGCATCAGTGCCATGGGAGATCTGCTGTACAGAATATGTGTTGACTTGTATTTTGGGTGCTGAGTGCAGGTTCACTTTAAGAACTGCTGACATGAGCTCAATTAGCTATCTAGCTGTAGAGCATCTGTTATTTTTGGTGAGGTTATTTCCTGAGAACAGTAGACTTGCAGTGATTTTTTTTTTTTTTTGTAACTGCTGCTTAATAAGATTGTTTATGTTTTTCTTTAATTACCATTCATTGATGTGATTTTTTTATGTTAAGCTTGTCATATCTGATGTTATGTTTATATAAACAAATCATAACCATTCAGTAAATCCGTATTTACATTTTCTAATATAGCTTTAAAAAGGCCGCAGTTGCTTTTCAGCACTTTATGTAAATAGTAAAATTGGTTTCTAGTGTCCCTGTCTATACAGTCTATACAGTACATGGTCTACATTCCTGTGTAAATTGTATTCTGGAGACTTTTTTCATATTTGAGTATTCCCAAACTTCATATAGAGACCTGAGTTATGGAGTTCCTCTCTTACGCTGCTTCTGAAATCATGTGGAACTTCAGACACATGAACATCTATGTACAACCAAGGTTGAGACTGTTGACATCTTATTTTAGGTAAAGGAACAATACAGAGTTGTACTGACTCTGGTATCTTCCTCTTACTTTTTCCTATTGGTCCGCCACTAGGAGGAGACATATCACCGACCAATAGGAATTTTTGGAAGGAGGAAGGGGGTGGGTAAGGTTCAACATTACCAGGAAATTCCAAAGCTTTACACAACCAGAACAGCCCACAGCATTGACTGTGCTTGTATAGAATTTATATTCTATAAAGAGAATTTATATTTTGTATGGCAGGATATATTATTGTAGCATTCTAAAGTGCTTTGCATTTTTGGAGGGTTGAAAGCCTGTGATCCAGATCTGAAAAGTAACTTTTTCCTTTGCTGAAATGCTTAAAGTTTGTTTCTGTAAGTTTAGTGTGCAGGGAAGGCTGAAGAACGGACCCCCTTATGCCTTCTGTATCTGATTTGCTCTCTGGCATTGCCATATGGCTCATTGCAGAGTTACACAAATGGAAAAAGTATGTTAAGCGCACTACTTGGTGATAGATATGGGTGCAAATGGTTGGTATGCAGTCTCCTTAAACAGGAAGAGGAGTCCTGTAAAAAAGCAAATAAACAGAAAGAAGGAGCGCTACGACCTAGAGGAATGTCCCGTGATGGGACTGCTTGGCAGTTGGTATATGTGGGATACTCATTTATTCCAATGAACAATTAAGTGGGAAAAAGAGTTACTCACTTAGAGAGAAGATGATTGATGTCCTCCTATGGGAGAGATGATTGAATGTCCTATATGCTGGTGATGCTGAATATTCTTGATTTAATTGTTTAGGGTGGTGTGGAAACTGTATCAGTGGGTGGAATTATTCCCTGGTGTATCCGGAAAAGCTGGATGAAGAAGTCTATGGACCTTCTCCCTGCCAGCCGCTGTATTGTGTTTCAAAGTGCACGGTGGTACCATCTCAGCACGAACAGCCGTTACTGCTCAGCCTGGCCAGCTGAGAAAGCTTATCACCATCTCCAAAACGAACTCATTCAAAAAGACCCACAGCGTGGTCCATAGACTTCTTTGTCCAGCTTTTCCGGATACACCAGGGCATAATTAAACCCATGGATACAGTTTCCACACCACCCTGAACAATTCAATCAAGAATATTCAGCATCGCCAGCATATAGGACATTCGATAATCTCTCCCATAGGAGAACATCAATCATCTTCTCTCTAAAAGACTAACTCTTTTTTCCACTTAATTGTTCATTGGAATAAATTGGTATCCCACATGTACCAACTGCCAAGCAATCCCATCACGGGACATACCTCTAGGTTGTAGCGCTCCTTTTTTTCTATTTATTTTCTCATTGCAGAGTTGGTGATGCCGTGAAGGTGCTGTGTCATTTGGAAGAAGGCTTAGAGAATAGGGAAATATTGAGGAATTGCTGGTTCCTGTTCTCACTCCCTTCATTTAGTTATGAGTTTGCACAAAACTCTGGAAAAACACCAGGTGATACATTCAGAGCTCAGAAGTTTGTTACTGCTGGGCTGCTGACAAGTGATGTGGCATCATCCCCAAAAGGGATGTGGGAGTCTACCGGGAGGGGACTTACTAGAAGCTGGAGGCCCCTTCAGAATAAGGAGGCCCCCAGATATCTAACCCCTTCCTAGGTGAATAAGTACCCCTTGTTTTTTACTCACACAAAAATGTTAATAGTAAATAAAAAGACGTTTGAATAAAATATTAACAATGTATACTGATGTAAATCCAACATCAATCACATCATCTGGCTATGTAGATCCACATCAATCAAAACAACGTCCAACAATGAAGAAATGCTGTCATGATAATGTTGCTCCCCGTTACTCCCACTGCAAATGACAGCTAATCAGCACTGCTCGAATGTAACCATAGTGTAGAGATTCCGTGAGACATCATTGACCAAATATCGCCATGACTTTACTTGGTCAGTGCTGATACTCAACATTACTGGCACTGTTGTTTACATTGCAGCAGTTCTGGGGACCTGATATTTACGGTGGAAGTAGCAGTCGGAGCATATTGGCAGTTTGATTGACATGCATCTACATCAGTGGCCAATGTGGGTGACTTTGGATTTACATCAGGGGACATTCACAATGACATCACCCGGGATCCCTGCTGGCTTTTTTACAATTTCAAACAGAAGTGGATTTGTTTGAGTCGGGGATCTGTCCTTTAAAGGCAGTAGTGATACCACCACTAAATGAAAGACTGCTGGCTACATCAGGCAGAGGTTTGAGCAGGCCGGAGAACTGGCCAAATGTGACCAGTTTGTTCACCAAACTGCAAACAAGCTGGGTTCAGGTTCAACTAATGTTCACCATAAACCAGAAACTCTTCCCCAAATGACAACTGAAGACCTCCAGTGTGTATCTGCACCATCAACAAGCAAAGAAGAAATGGCAACCACTCAGATCAATGTATACCTAGCAAAATTAAAATGTATAGACAGGAAGTTAACAAAAACTTAAAATGCAGACATTTACCTAGCACACTTACTTTGTTGCAAAGATTTGCAATCATATGTGAAGTCACACTTTCGTTCCAAGGTACTTCCACAAGGTGGGGTTCTTAACCTCAACCCCAACAGAGCTTACAACTTGGGACATATAGCAATGAATAAATTCAGGGCAGAACATAATAATGGCATATAATTGCTTTCCTGGGCTTTGCCAGACTTAAATAATGCCATAAAATATTGCCATATATGTACTAGGGATGAAAAAAATTAAGAATTTTCATTTCCCAAAATTCTGAGGAAAATTAGGCCACATTTAGGTAATGTTAATTGTTTTTAAGGATGCAGTGGGCTTGAAATAGCCCCTAAGGGTTAAAGAAGCTTCTTTAATCTATTCTGGACCTGTTCTTGTGCTAAAAACACCTCATTGCCCTCATTATTTTACATTTTTTTTACATAAGTTTTTTAAAAGACATGAAATGTAAAAAAAGTTAAATATTCATCAAATTCACCAAAATAATTGATGAATACAAAGAATACTAAATTAAATAATCTAAACTATCTTAAATGCACTGCCCCAAAAAACATACACCCTCTAAATTAAGGATATAAAATAGTAGATTTTTTTCATGCAAAGTTTACCAAAGCAGCTTAGTGTGCGAAATGAAAAAAAATTTCTGCAGTGAAATTTTGTAGCAAAATTAATTTCTCCAAAATCACTCCACTCATCCTTAATAGGTACCATTTCACCCTTAAGTATACGCAGAAATGTTTGTTTTTGGCCTTTCCTTTTGAAATTTCTAGTTGCTTGTTTATCATGCTAATGCTTTGGTTTTGTTACCGATCCGGAACAGGTATAGAGATGAGGAATTCTGACACTTTTCTGACACTTGTGTGATATATGCTTATTTTGGGCAGGGGTACCCCTAGCCTTTTCACTGCCTGAGACAGCAGGGGGGCAGTGGCTTGGTGCTTGTGGTGCAGGCTAACCTGGGGTGGGGGCCTGGACGCCAGCCAAATTGCCCCACTCAGCTCCTGGCAAACAGTGGTGTACTGGTGGGGGCTCGTGATTCATGTTAACCTGGGGTGGGGGTCGGGACACTGGCCAGAGCTTTCCATGTGACCCAAAGAAATGCTACCTGTGGCAACAGGCTCATGTTGCCTCATAGTTACAGCCCTGATTTTGGGTCTGTAACTTGGAAATATTAAAGACAGAGTCAGGGTAACTAAAATTTTTAGAACAAGGCCAGCAATAGCAGCATTCATATTTCCATGTGATGTGTTTACTACAAGTGTTTTTTTTTTTGGTTGTTTACTTTATTTTGGCCCCCCATGATCCTAGCTTAGCCAACTCAAGACATGTCAATCTGGGGAAGGTATTGGCAGTGTGTCAGGGTTCCAGCCTGACTTATCTGTGTTGCAGAATTCTGGCTTGGCTGCCATTTTACCCACCTGTGACTTCTCCTTTGCCTGAGCAGACTCTGGAATGTTGCTCACTACTCCCAGGCTCCCTCTTATGGCCAAAAAGGAGAGCATTATCTGAGAGAGCCAGAACGGAGTTTCCTGTCTCTGAGTGATGATGTCACCCCATTCACTATATAAACCACTCAGTCCAGTCTGACCTTGCCCTTGCGTGGTCTTCCTGCTAGTGCATTCCTGCCACTCTGAGTATCCAGATTCTGTGTATGACCCGATCCTGGCTGATGTTCTCCTCTGGCTCCTGCTACTGGCTTCTCCTGACAATGCTGATTTCTTGGCTCCTGCTCCTAGCTTGTTTCTGACAACGCTGATTTCCTGGCTTGTTCCTGACGACGCTGATCTCCGTGTTCCTGACCTGGCTTGTACGACTACCCACTCCGGCTCCTGACTTTGGCTTGTTCCGGTTTATGATTCTGCTTGCTCCTGTGGACACTGTTCTTAATAAATATGTTAACTAGCAGCTTTTGCTTGTCTGGTTTTCAATGGGCTCTGACAAAATGCTATGTCACAGCATTGTTCTACAGCCTCAGCGTCTTTGCTTTTTTACGGCATGGTCACCAATCTCATAGCATTCATGAACTTTGCAGCAGTCACCGGTTCCAAAATTAATGGGAGCAGTTGGCTCCCATTAATTAGCAACTTAGCAACTAAAGATAGATACTTTGCGTGTAAGATTTTCAATGGTAAAGGAAAACAACTAAGCGAATAGCAATTTCTCAAGGAGGTCTGTAAAGCCAGCCCTCTATTATATCATGTTTCCTTTAACACACATAATTCCTGGTATGACTATGCACCAATTTTAGCAGTATACTGTTTCCTTTGAGCTTGGAGGTCAGCTTTAAGGGCAAGGCTTGCTATGCAATATTCAGTAGCTCATTGGAAAGATTTTGGCCATCAGTCAGGTAATGACTTTCTAATGTGCTCCTCTTTATTGTTCAATGAAGCATAGTGCATGGCATTGTAGGTTACAAAGGCTAAACCAGAGTCCAGACACTGCAACTGGGGGTTGCTTTATATATATACTCAGTGCCCTGGTGTTGGGGGCTACATCATGCTCAGCAGGATACTTATCAGAAAACAAAAGCTATGTAGAGGCAACATTGTAGCTCCAGCATCGACACTGGTTATGCTGGCTTAATATGATATACTTTGGACAGGTTCACTTTGTGTTTGTAGAATACCAAAAACCCAGATGACCTCCTTGTGAGCAAACAAGCAAACAATAAAAAACAAAATTGTTCTTACTATATTAGTTTTATAAGCATCACTACATATATACAGTTATATTTGATCTGCTTTATGGCCATGAAAATTTCATAAGCAGTTATTACAATATCTAAAGCCGGCATTAGCCGTCCTTTCTCTTTATTGCCTTGCCTATTCAGCAGGATAGTGTCCTCTCGCTGGCTCATGGTGCATAAATTTACAAACATCATGCAAATGTATTATTTGCAATAAAACTGACTAATGAACTTTAAAGGCAAATTACTTTCCCTGTCTGCTGGCTCTGCAAGAGGCAATCATCTATCATTCAAATTTACGCGTGTGTGTTTGCTTTAGGGAAATCATAATCACTTCTTAATTTATGACTTATAAAAGACATCATGGATTTTCAATATCTTTAACAAGTGTGTACCAAAACAGTTCATTTGTTGGCTGCAAGTTTAAATTAGAGTTTAATGTGGCTAGACGCGGGGCTGCTCCAGTATTCATGTGAAAAACAATCCACGGCAGGCCATTTTCCGATCCTGTGTATATTTCCTTAATTGGAGTGGCCTACGGGGCGTACTGTAATATTAGATTTGATTGTTGAAAATTGAAGAATCTAATTTAGTTTTTTGTTTTGGTTGTGCTATAATACTAGGTTTCGCCGGTAGGAAGCACTGTAGGAAAATTATGTAAGTTCAACTTACAGCAGGGAAGGCCATAGAGGTCCCCCTTTGTGTTTCCTTGGACATCCCGTTTAAGAAACCTGTTTCTATTAGGCTGCATTTACACTTTTGCACATGCAAATGCACAGTTTAGCAGCAGAGAGTGTATGTTTTTTTTCAGGTTGTCCTTTTTTTCTACTTCTGAGGTTGGGAGGAATGTATAAGGAAGAACTTGATGTGTCACTGAGATGTGGCAGGTATTAATTAACTTAACACCCACTGGAGTAAACAGACAGGTACTTTGCGGCAAAATTAACTTCAACAACACAGTCCCACATTAAGGGTACGTTCACATCAGATGCAGTGCGTTCGACCGCAATGCGATAGCCTGCACGGGATCGCAAGGCACATTGTGCCTGCGGTCCGGTGTGGTCTGGTGCGATCAAAATAATGCTTGCAGCATTTTGATTGCACCGGACCAGACCGCAGGCACAATGTGCCTTGCGATCCCGTGCGGGCGATCGCATTGCGGCCAGAGGGCGTGGCTACGGTGCCATTCACTTCAATGGCCCGCCACGCCCCTCCTGCTCCGCAAAATAGTAAACCGGCTGCGATGCAGTGCGTTCCGGCCAGAATCGGGCCAGAACGCACTGCATCTGGTGTGAACGTACCCTTATAGATATGGTAGGATGGCATTTCTAGCAGTCTGTAGGTGCTACAAATGTTTCCATGCAACCATGTACTATGTCAAAGGTTCAACGTGATCCACACTGACAGTTCTGAGTGCTAAGACCTAGTGCACTCAGGTGCCTTATACTAGCTATAATATTGGGAGCTGTAGCAGCAAATGTTCCTTCACAAAAGTGGGTATCCGTAATTCTGGTCCCTTTTAAACTTCAGGGCAGCTAGGTGATCCTTCTTGGGGTTCTGGACACTCAGCTCTTGTAGCAGCTTTTCTCTCCCCTGCTCACAGTAGCAACTTTCCTGCTTCCAGGATAAAGGTTGACTTCACCCATTCAGGGTCACTCTTTGTATCTGCTCACACATCCTCTCTTTGTCTTGCCTGTAGACTCCAACCACACTTCACCACTGTCCAGTACCACCTCTTGTCTCACTCTGCCTAACCCTTCCTTATATTGGCTTGAGGCCACTCCTACCTGCCCCCTTCATGAATAATACGATTTCCAGAGTCTCCTGTTCTGGAAACTTTGTAGCTGGAATGCTCCTTAACTAGAATCTTCCTTCCTCTTCTCAAAGGACAGAGAATATTCTGCCCAGTTACAGATGCACAGACATCAGATCCCTCAGTCCCTCACATAACCAATACCTGAGATGGGGTAGGGCACCATTATTATGTTTATTTTTAAGTGCCATAAAAGTTTTGTTTAAAAAGCAGTTCATACAGATCAATGAGGGTAGCAGTGAGCACAAATCATTACTTTCCAGTCAGAGACACTTTGATGGGTGAAGTGTGGAATCCCTGGCCTGAAGAATCACAATCTCAGAACAAATACTACCAAAATACCAGGTTACTAGACACCAGAGGACAGACAGGTGACTTGACAATGATAGAGCAAATCTAAAAGTATTGGCCAGCTAGCCACGCATTTAAATGATAATGTTTGTGTTTGATTTGAGTGTACATATACAGATAAGAAGGACAGTCCAGTAAGTTTACTAATCAAGGTGCACAATGCAGGCACATTTCTTGTGCATGTCCACTATCCAGCAGGCAGTTATTATTTTTAAGATACAAAGACTATTATTATTTTAAGTTGTTTTGTATCCAACACAGGAACAGGGGAGAGTAAATTGGTCTGTGTATTGATGGGTGAAACAGCAAAAGTCACTAAAGTGTTTGAGGAGTCCATCAGAGCCATTACTAAGGTCTCGTTCACACCTAGGCGTATTGCATATGTCTGTCGCGCGATTCGCGGTAAAAAAGTTGCGCGACAAACGCGCGTTTCCGAAGGCTACTTGGCTGTATCCCAATGGAAACGTGCAACAAAACGGCCCAAAGTAGTACCTGTACCTTTTCAGGCGTGGGCCGTTTTGTAGCGCGTTAGGGACGGGCTGAATTACGCCAAAGTGGGAACGAGACCATTGAATACAATGGGATTTATATTTTTGAGCGTTTTGTAGAGCGTTCGTCGAGCGTAGAACGCGCTACAAAACGTTCAGGTGTGAACGAGGGCTAAGTCCTGTCTAATCAAGGCATCACATCATCCTGAAGACCCGAAGTTAATAAACAACATTAATCTCAGCGTTCACAGGTAATCAAGGTTATCCACTGGCTGTTTGTGCCAGAGAATCTCAGTAGTCATGCATATGCTGTGGGGAAAAATAAGACAGGTAAGTAATCACTAAAAAAATTAAATTTTTTGAGTGATAAGCTGCCATGTCAATCACCTTAATATAGTTTGCAAAATGGTGCTAAGAATAAGAAAAGTAGAATGGTGCTGATGAAAAGGCTGCAGCTGGCTACAGGAAGTTCAGCACAGCTTTGAAAAAAGTGATGATCACACCTACTATAGACATAGACTTCAACACCTGTCATAAGAAGAGAATGGGGCGAGCAACTTTCTGCTTCCTTTCACACACATCGAAGCCTTTCTCAATGTACGAGATAAGCTTTAAGCTTATGTACGAGGTTTTGTCAATGCGCGAGACAAAATACTAATTTTTAAGGCAGGACAAGACACTCCAGCTTGGGTGACCAAAAAATTATCTGCACTTAGCCCTATCTCCTCTAAAATACTATCCTATAGCAGCAGTGTTTTAAAACATACAATATTTATACCTATCTACAAATATCAAAAATAAAAAAAATTCCATGTATAATACTTTGCAATGAGGGACAAATAAATAATACTCCGTGTACCAATTAATCAGATAGTCTGTGTCCAAAAAACAGTGTTCCGGAAAATACTCATATATTTATAACAATGCTGTGAATACTAAGTCCACTCCGAGGTGTGCAAAATATATAAAAAGTGCTCTTCCAATGTGATTAATACATCCACCCATGCTTTTATCTTCAAAAAGCACCGCACTCACCAGAGCTTACTGGTCATCTATTTAAAGATAGACCATCTGCGTTTGTTCTAAAAATCAGCCCGCTCAATTAAGCTTGCCTTCTCCTCCTGTAGTAGTTCATCCAATCCAGATTATATCCTTCAATCTCTACAGGTCCAGATCTAACTTCCTCCACACTAGCAGGGCCGGATTTCCCACAAGGCCACCGTTGCCTGGCCTCAGAGTGGCAGAAGTATAGAATCTCTCGACGCCCAGGCAAGCAGAGCTAAATGTAGAGCGGGGAAGCGATGACTGCAGCTCCCCCGCCCCGCGCTGTGTACCTCTCTCCTCGCTGGAGATCTTCAAGCTCTGTCCTCCCCCCAACAAAACAATTATACAAAGTTAAATATAATAAGATAAAAAAAATAATTAAAAAAAGTGATAAAAAGTAAAAAAAATAAAAAATAACCCTGCCGCCCCTGCCATCTGGTTGCCATTCTCATGAGGAACCTGGCCTTGGGGCAGCAGAGAGAGTAAATCCGGCCCTGCGCACTAGTCCTCCTCCTAAATGCCAGCTCTCCCTGGCTCAGAAAAGGAATACTGCCCATTGTGTAAATACACTTAAAACCACTTTATTAACAATAATATATTGCACTTAAAACTTAAAAGAAGGATTGCTCTTTCAACAAAGTAGTCCTATCCATTCCTCAGCATCTGTTCATGACAGTGTCAGCTTGCCACGTCCATCCAATGTGTTTTGTCATAGAGACTTCTTCTCAAGGGATGGTGTGAGGAGTGGATAGGACTACTGGATCTGTTTGTTGAAGGAGCGATTCTTCTTTTAACTTGTAAGTGCAATATATTATTGCTAATAAAGTGTTTTATGTAGTTTTACATGATTGGCAGTATTTGTTTTAAAGTCATGCACCTTTAGCTTTGATTACGGCACGCATTCCCCGTGGCATTGCTTCGATAAGCTTATGCAATGTCACAACATTTATTTCCATCCAGAGTTGCATTAATTTTTCACCAAGATCTTGTAGTGATGATGGGAGAGTCGGACCACTGTATAAAGTCTTCTCCAGCACATCCCAAAGATTCTTAATGGGGTTAAGTTCTGGATTCTGTGGTGGCCAATCCATGTGTAACAATGATGCCTCATGCTCCCTGAACCATTCTTTCACAATGTGAGCCCGATGAATGCCGGCATTGTCATCTTGGAATATGCCCAATGTGCCATCAGGGAATAAATATATCCATTGATGGAAAAACCTGATCATTCATTATATTCAGGTAGGCAGCTGATCTCATATTCTGGGGACATAACATTGCTGAACCTAGACCTATTAGCCAATGGAAGGCTCTGAGCTATTTGCTGAGCTAAATCCAGGTGGTGATTTTTTCTTCGGCCAGTCAGTGTATTTTCTTAAATCGGCCAAGTTGTCCAGCAGGAGAGGCAGTTACAGGGTTGGAACCAACTGCAGCACCCTAACAGGGACACTTAAAATTGGTAACTTTTATTCATACCTTTATTCAAAAAGAAAAAACGTTGATGTTATTGCTTGAAAAGTAGTATAGCTGAAGTTAGGATTTAATTTGTTTGTCACCTACATGAAGTCTATATAAAACTACACATCTAACATAACCCTGTCCACAGGGTGACAATGCTGTCTATTACAGTAAGTAGAAAAATAAGGTATCTACTGCCCAAATTAATAGGTAATAAAACTATTTTACGCGTGGGACTGCTGTGGTAATGCTAGTGACGGACTCTTTTTTACTTTAAATATAGTTTTTGGTTTCGGGACACATAGTTACACTTTAAACCTTCTAGACTGTCATCAAGCATGCCGGTTTGGCAGTCTCTATAGAATTTGTGCATGTTGGTTGGTGGAACTGTATAATACATACTCATAGTTCACCCTTCCTATATGCCCCTATATATAGAACCGAAACGCTATCATAGTAAAGTGACTTGTTTTGCTTTTAGTAGTACTATTAGCAGTAGAAGTAGTAGTAGTAGTAGTAGTAGTAGTAGTAGCATTGATGAACTCACTTTTTGCAGCCCCTTTGCCCCTAGACTCAGAGGGGGGAATATATCATAGCAATTGCGAGTGTTTGAACTTGCACGGAATATATTTGCACCAGATTAATCAAGCTAGTGTAATGTTGTTGATAAATGAGGTTTAATAGACTCCAGGAAAGAAGACTCGTAACAGGCAAAAAGCCTAACTGTCGCATCTTGAAGAAGTGGTCATGGGGACTTCTTAAGTTGTGATTGTTTTCTTAGGTGATACTCCACTTTCAGACAGCCCAGAACAAGTGGAGATGAAAATAGGTGCAAAAAAGGTGCAAAACACATGCAGTTGGAAAAGTAGTGCAAGTTCAGGTCAAAACAGGGGCACATGTTGAAAGACAAATTTGCACATAAAAAAAAAAACAAATGATCTGAGAGGCTAAAACTGTCTCAATTGCTTTGATAAATTCCCCCAATGGCTAGCCAGATTTGGAGTAGTGAAGACAGCAAAAGACAGTCAGTCTGGAAGGCAAGAAGTATAAATCCTTCCTTGATAGCAAGGAGCCTAACACATACATCTGTGTTTGTCAGAAATGCTCCTTCAAAAACAGACTTCCTTCCTCTTTAAAAAATGAAATAGACTTGCAAGCATATTGAATAAAAATGGATTGCTTTTGTAATGCATGAGTTGATTTGTTTTTCCTTCTTAATTACAGATATGCAAGACTGAGACTACAATAAAATATTTCTAAAACAAGCAATGCCCTGAATTAATTTGACTTCAGCTTTTTTCCATATCACAAATGTCATGTATTACAAAGTAAACAAAACAAAAATGTCAAGCATCAGTGAGAAATTCAAATAAAAATGTCAGATATCAAAAAAATAAACACAAATAAATTCACTGAAAGGCAAGCATGTGTTTCGGTTTTCCAGCTTACAAAGCGCATAATGCAGACATTAGCATTGGTACAAAATGTGTCTCATAAAGGGCTTCCGCTAAAATCAAGAAAGAAGAGATTTATTGGTGCCTGCTAGGAGCAGAGTGAAAAATCATTCTCACTTTGTTCCTTCCCCTCTAAGCTCCCATAGCTGTGGACAGCAGGTATATTGGAGGTGGTTGGCCAGGGGGCAGTGGGGACTGCCCCAGAGGAGCCAATGGGTACTGCATCAGAGGAGCCAATGGGAACCACCTCAGAGAAGACTCTGGGAAAGTGAGTACTTTGTTGTAGGGCAGCACTAGTAACCTAAAAAAGAGAGGGGTGGCATTTGTACAGACTTACAATGTTCAATTATTCAGTGGCATGGCAGAACCTCATCACATTTATAAAACCTCCTGTGGCTTCCATGCACAACATCGTGGAGGTTTTCATAGCTGAAAAACACCTGATGTAATTGGACTGAGGTCTTTGTATGTTTACTGGTGGAAACCACAGGAGCTTCTTTCTTGTTGGCTCTAGCAACTAGCAGCCCATCCCCTCCTATTTACAAATGTGTGTGCTACAGGGAAAGCTTGTTCCTGCAAGCAAAATGAAATAGTCTACCAATGTGTTAGAACAAATATAACTTTTTTTAAGACTTGAACAATATAACATGCTGAGGAAAATAACACAGTTTAAAGGTAATTGATAAAGACAAGCATGTGTCTGAAGGAAAGGAGGTTTAAACGCCACATGTTAAAAAGCTTGTTTACAGAAGGAGGTAGAATTCATTGCCTTAGGAGCTAGTTCTAGTCAACTTTATAGGTTGCTTAAAAAAGTCTGGAAGTGCTTCTGAATGTACAAAATATTTGGTTGTAAATAATAATAAATAACACCGTATGTTGTCTGACCAGGGAGTATTCTGCCTTACAGCACTGGGGGTCCTTGGTTCGAATCCCAGTTAGGACATTATCTGCAAGGAGTTTGCATATTCTCTCTATGTTTGCATAGGTTTCCTCCAGGTACTCTGGTTTCCTCCCATGCGCCAAAAGACATGCGGGAGTTAATTGGCTTCTGTCTAAATTGGCCCTCTATATATGCATGTGAGAGGGGGACCTTAGATTGTATGCTCCTCGAGGGCAGGAACTGATTTGAATGTGCAGCATGTAGAGCGCTGAGTAAATTGTCAGTGCTATATACTGTAAATACTAATAATACATAAATAAACATATATATGATTTCCTTAACAATCCTTAATGGAGAACATGTACCATGCTTTATAAGAGTTTTTTCTTTTCCTTAAATTCTGCACTGCTCTTTATAAACAACACCAGTGCATTGACACAGATATAACCCATACATGTCTGCTGACTAAAGTAAAAGTTTCCTGAAAGATGGAGGCTGCTATTGTGGCCACTTACATTAGTGTTGGGGGTAATTATTGTTGCCAATGACACCAAAGCTAGGGGTTACTATTACTGCCACTGTCACCAGTGATGGGGATTATTTTACTCGCACACCAAAAGCCAAACGCAGTCAAGGCACACCCACTTTATTAGACACACCCCTAGGTGTCCGGCAGCCATTTTTCTACCTGATACCTTTAAAGCGACCCTTCTAACTATGCGTGCATATGTTGATGCCTCTTATTTGTTATCTGTTTATTTTGTTTTTCTGACTTGAATATCTGCCTCTCGTTCCAAAAGTCTGTCACCAATAGTTTGAAGGCATGTTAAAAATGGGGACATGATTTTGTGGATGATGCTACAAATTGGGGTGTGATTTGTGGGTGTAGTTAAAGATGGCTCTGGTCAGTAAGGTGTCCCCAAATTTCATTTTTAAAAATCCGGTAACCATAATATAGAGGTAAAAAATGTGGGGGCTTATTTCAGATGATTGCAAAATAATAAAACAGTGCGGCCTGGCAGTTGAGAAAGCATATAGAACTTTGGGTTGCAAGGCTAGAGGGATTACCAGCAGGAGGAAGGAGGTCATAATTCCCTTATATAGATCTTGATGTAGAGGGGTTACCAGCAGGAGGAAGGAGGTCCTGATTCCTCTATATAGATCTTTACGTATCACTGGAGCAATCACCAGCAGGAGGAAGGAAGTCTTGATTTTATACAGACCTGTAGTTGGGCCTCACTTAGAATACTGTATCCACTTCTAGATACGTCACTTACAAAACAAATGATAAGACATAACAAGTTCAGGCAACAAACATTGTGAAAGGATTGAGGGATAAAACATATCAGGACACACTGCAGGAATTTAATATGTACAGTCTTGAGGAAAGGGGGGAAATAACTGAAGCCTTTAAAAAAATTATGGGTGTAAATCAAGTTCAGGGGGGTCAGTATTTTATATTCATGACCTCAAACTAGCAGGAAAGCAGAGATACACCATATACCCTGACAAGAAGGTTAAAAAACAAACAAATTAAAAAGGGGGCAGGCTCAAATTACTATTTGGTCTCTATCTGCCCTCACTCTTCTATGTTTCTATGTAGGTATACGTTCTCAAACTGAAAGAAAAAAAATTATCCAGTTGGACGTGCTAGAGGCGTAGGATCTAAGAAGGGCTGGATCTTCACTAGAGCCCCAGAGGGTACTGATGTTACGCTGCTGGACACCTTCCAGGTTACGGCCCTCTAGCACACCCGTGCTGACACAAAAGACTGGTTCCAGCACTGAGGTTGAGGATTCAAAGGCAGGCAGGGGTGAAGCCTGTACACAGACAGCAGTTCAGGATACTGATGGACACATAGGTAGGATTCCAAACAATAGTGTGATAGGAACACTGGTAAACAACTGAGAGACTGCAACTACATGGCTGTCTGGAATTCTCAGAAGAGGCAGGCTGGGTAGAACAAATTGCCACACAGGAGCAGGAAAGACTCACAGGTAAAGCACAGCTGCACAGGCTCACTGAAGCTGGAGGTAACAATCCACTTGCTGAAAGTGCAGGTTCACACAGATAACACAGAGCAATCAAAGGACACACAGGGAACACCCCTGGTAAGTAGAGGTTTGCAGGGATCCAAAGGAAAGCGAACAGTAGAAAGGCATCATGGCACACTCACAAACTAGCATGTAAAACAACTTGTCTCACCACTAAGGACAATGACAGAGGTTTGGATACACGTCTTCTGCAAAGGATGTGTAAGCCGCACTGCCGCGCCAAGGCACCTCTTATAGTGCGGTCCTAACTCTAAACTATGAGAGTCTCCATCTTGGAGCACATGGGGCAGAAGATATCAAATTGGGTGCAGGCCTGTCAGGAGGACGCCCCACCTCCTTAAAGGTACAGAAACACACAAGGGATCCCGCACATCCCATTGGCAGCTGAGAAACCCCATGCGTCGCTGCACCAAATCGGTAAAGCAAAACAAACGACAAACGCACTCAACAATTTGTTACCAGTTATACAGTAAGGTGCACATGAAATGGGCTTTGAACAGTAGAACAGTAGAAAGGCATCATGGCACACTCACAAACTAGCATGTAAAACAACTTGTCTCACCACTAAGGACAATGACAGAGGTTTGGATACACGTCTTCTGCAAAGGATGTGTAAGCCGCACTGCCGCGCCAAGGCACTATATGCTTTTTCGTGTGCACCTTACTGTATAACTGGTAACAAATTGTTGAGTGCGTTTGTCGTTTGGGATGGGATGTGCGGGATCCCTTGTGTGTTTCTGTACCTTTAAGGAGGTGGGGCGTCCTCCTGACAGGCCTGCACCCAATTTGATATCTTCTGCCCCATGTGCTCCAAGATGGAGACTCTCATAGTTTAGAGTTAGGACCGCACTATAAGAGGTGCCTTGGCGCGGCAGTGCGGCTTACACATCCTTTGCAGAAGACGTGTATCCAAACCTCTGTCATTGTCCTTAGTGGTGAGACAAGTTGTTTTACATGCTAGTTTGTGAGTGTGCCATGATGCCTTTCTACTGTTCTACTGTTCAAAGCCCATTTCGTGTGCACCTTACTGTATAACTGGTAACAAATTGTTGAGTGCGTTTGTCGTTTGTTTTGCTTTACCAAAGGAAAGCGATACACAGAGGGTCCGGCCGAGTGTAAAGACACGTTGCATGAACGCCAAGCAACAAGTGAGCTGGTCTTTTAACACTGAGGTTCAGAGCGGATTGGCAGTAGGCCAAGCATCTTGAACAGGAGGCAAACCACGGTGCAGGATCATAGCATAGGGAGGCGTGACACTACTAATAACTAAACCAATCCTTCTGAGCCATGCCCATTTAAGATAAGCCACAAACATATTTGCTTCGTGGCGTGCCACCATGTCTTTTTATTATGTATTTATTTATCTGTTCTCTGACGGGAGGTATGACTGGGAACCTGCTCAGCTGAAATATAAATATTCAAATGTTTTTTGTTTACTCACTCTCTGACTGAAGGTCTGACTGAAAACCTGCCTCGGTGGCACCAGTTTGACCTCTATAAGGGAAATATTTGCATACATCCACTATTCATGAATCTTCCTAATCCAGATGGATTCCCATTAGGTGAATTGATTAAAAAATTGCTGTGCACCGGCTCCTCTAATTCTACTTCCATCATTGGTGCCTAGTTAGATGCATCTTTGAGAATTAGTAGAGATATTATATTGTAAGCTCTTTTGGGGACAGAGCAAACCAGGAAGCAAAACTTTCTGTGTTTATTGCTTTCTGTTAAGCACTGCAGAAAATTTCACAGCTATATACGTTAGTTAAAATTTTATGGGCAGCCCCTTGAATCCGCCTAAGGTATCCTCTAAGAACGTCTGATATTGGTAATCGCAAAAATAAATGAATAAATATATAAATAAATAAACAAGATGCATTTCGCTTACTGACACACATAGAAGATATCATTTACATGTGCACGCCGCTTTTCTCTTGCCCAGTTTTCATTCTAGGTATTAAAAAAATAGATAAATATATTGATATATGTGAGCAGCACATATAGCTCATACATTATTTTGCCGCTGGATAAGTTTATCTATTCCAACAATGTGACTATTATGCGATGGCCTGAAACGGTTTTATAATGGAATATTTGCCTAGGAAATGAGACTGCATTAATGGATGGCATTTAGCTAAAAGCATTATGCTTGCTAGAAACTCATAGAAGGCTGAAAACAAATAAATAAACTATACTTAAAGGACATGAATAAGCAGTTAGAAGGGAAATATAATCATAAACAAAATTTGGAATTCAGATCATTAAAAATTTACATAAAACAAGAAGGTTCATTATTGCTAACAGGGAATTGTTAATATTTTGTAGGGATTAACATTCTGTTTGTCCATATCTATCTATCTATCTATCTATCTATCTATCTATCTATCTATCTATCTATCTATCTATCTATCTATCTTCTCTGCTTACTACATAGTGATACCCCCTTGCCCCTTGTAGTTATCAATAAACATGCATTGATATGTATTATGATTGCCTACAGGGCCATCCATATAATGAGGTCACCTGACTACTGCCCCCTTTCCAGCCAGAGAGTCTCAGTTATCTAAGAGCTTTTAGCAACTTGTGACGTTCTGGATGGCGTCCCGCCCAGCTCACTACTGTCACTGGTTGCCAAGAACTCAGCTGGATGCTCTGGCTGGCGTCCCACCCAGCTCCTGGCAACCAGTAACATTAGTGAGTTGGAATGGACATCAGAGAGAGATATTGTGCACCTCCCTGTCCCTCGTAATAAGCACTGCCACCTCCCCCCAGTAATGTGCACCAACAACCCCCCTTCAACCCCGGTAATGTGCACCACCCAGTTGCGCTGTGGGTCATTGGGTGTTTTTTAGGCTTCTTTGAGTATTTGTACAAGCATTTATGCCAGCATTTCGAGCTTGTGCATGTTAATTTCATTTCTAGCCAATCCAAAGCAATTACTAGAAAAAGCTTGAAAAATGCACGTTACACATGTTTTCACACATTTTTTGCACAATTTTCAGGCGTTATAATTGAAGATTGTAGCACATAGGCATTTGTAGCACATAGGAATATGTGCTACAAATGCATATATTGTAGCACATAGGCAATTAGGCATTTGAGATACTAAACACTTTGGTGTCAGTGAGACCTAAAGGTTATTTACAACTTATTACAGTCTACATATACTTTTAAATTGTGGCCTGGATGTTTTTGTTTGCAAGTCCCCTCTGGGGTCATTAAGGATGCTTACAGCAATGCAAGAATTAAGAATTATAATGTGAGTAATATCAACCCCAAAAAGCCATTTCGTGTCTGGATGTGGGATTTCTTCATGCTATAACGCTATTAGCATTAGCTATTAGCAAAACAGTGCATGCCTCTACTTCCAACACAAGTTCCATTTCTGCAGTTATCTGGATGTGTACAGGTGATGATTATAAATTACACTGGATATAGCATTCAATCTTGCTGATATACAGTATATATGTATCATTCATGAGCTGTCAAGACTAAGATTATTGGCTGTTTGCATAAAAAAAAAAAATATTTGTTAAACTGCCCAGTGCTGAAGCTGTGTTCTGCAATGAATTACTATTTTCTTCCCTTTCATATTTATACCTCCCCATCCCCATATTCATCCCTCCCCATGCTCTGAAATACTAGCCTGGTACACCACTCATACAGACTGACTTCCCTACAGCAAGCCATCTATGAGCTTATTCAAGTGTCCTGCAGTGTTAATACCAGCCCCTACGCCCTATGCCCTGTACACTTCTTCATTGGGCTTTAAAAGGGCACCCTAAAACACCTCTTACAAAGATTCACATACTCCACTCCCCATATCGATCAAACATATAGTAGTAATAGCCTTGCTACCATATGTCCTATTAAATGAGGGAAGTATTTGCCAAATTAATGGATTTAGGATCATGGAATCTGAAACGAGGGAAGTCCTACTCCAGTCCTTGAAGTCCAGAACCCTTAGCATTGTTAGGATTTTCATAAATAATGGACAGTTGTGCACGATGTAAGCTGTGGTTCTCTTAATAAATGAAGTTCGACACCCATGGGCTATAAGATTTATTTATTTTGGGGTTATCACTCCTGTCTCTACTTTACAATAGATTGTCATTTATATTCTAGTTATTTTTATTTTTCACTTTCATCAGAATACACAGGTAGAGAGGCCCAAGGACTCTTTTCCCAATTAGAGTAGTAAAGATAGCATCTAAATGTCCTCTTCTACTGCTACCTACATCACCGTCAAGGCTACATTTCTGGGTGGTGTTTTTTTTTGGGGGGGGTTCTATTTCTTTAGCCGTCTCCCAGCCGGCCGTTGTACAGCTCCCTAGATCTGTATTTAAACATATTTAAACGTCCCGCCAGCCACGCCCACTCACTGGAAACTGCCTAAATTTAAAAACAGGCAACAATGCCTGTTTACATACAAGCGATCCGCCGGCTATAGAGCTTGTATAAGGTGACGGTCCGTATCCCCCCCTCCGCGGTCCCCTCTCCCGCTGTCTGCTGGTCCCGGGTGGCTCTGTTGGGGTTTCTTAGCCCCCTATGTGATAGCAATAAAGTTAAGTGAACAAAAAATTTAAGTTGCCGCTCCCATTAGATTCACGGATCTCCCGATCTAGAGAAATGTTATTCTTTTAAAAATCTTTAAAAATCCTTTTAAATTTCGTTAATCACATGATCCGGTTTCTATATACATATACTGCTATTAATTCTTTTTAGGAATTATCATATAAATCTTAAACTATAATGCCAATGTTTTTACCCATCAGTAACGGCGTTTTCCCGTCAGACAGGTGAGAGCGCATAGTGGAAATACCGGCAATTGGTCTGACACTGCCACGTTACCTTTCCCAGTGATTGGTCAATGCGCTCTGTTTTTCTTTGTATTTCCCAGATCGGAGGTCTTTTTGACCGGTGGGAGCTGCCCCATCTGTGTTCCCACTAAAAACGTCCTAATTGGCTATCCTCTCGTAACCGGCGGCGCCGGTATTTGCTTGGCTGAGCTTCATATGTTTCCACTAAAAACGTCCTAATTGGCTATCCTCTCGTAACCGGCGGCGCCGGTATTTGCTTGGCTGTATTTAAACATATTTAAACTCCCGCCAGCCACGCCCACTCACTGGAAATGGCCTAAATTTAAAAACAGGCAGCAATGCCTGTTTACATACAAGCGATCCGCCGGCTATAGAGCTTGTATAAGGTGACGGTCCGTATCCCCCCCTCCGCGGTCCCCTCTCCCGCTGTCTGCTGGTCCCGGGTGGCTCTGTTGGGGTTTCTTAGCCCCCTATGTGATAGCAATAAAGTTAAGTGAACAAAAAATTTAAGTTGCCGCTCCCATTAGATTCACGGATCTCCCGATCTAGAGAAATGTTATTCTTTTAAAAATCTTTAAAAATCCTTTTAAATTTCGTTAATCACATGATCCGGTTTCTATATACATATACTGCTATTAATTCTTTTTAGGAATTATCATATAAATCTTAAACTATAATGCCAATGTTTTTACCCATCAGTAACGGCGTTTTCCCATCAGACAGGTGAGAGCGCATAGTGGAAATACCGGCAATTGGTCTGACACTGCCACGTTACCTTTCCCAGTGATTGGTTAACGATTAATTTAAATAGAGCAGGATATTGAAGAGTTCATTCAGGTTCTGACGAAGGGGGCGTGCCCCTGAAACGCGTAGACCGTTCGAACTCACAGGGGCAGAGGATATTTGACCGGTTTCATTCTGTGAGACTCCCGCTGCCAGTGATTCCCTTTGCATCATCTTACATGCTTGTATCAATCGTCCCTTCTTGTGAGTACATTTTCAGCTGTGTTGCCGTTTGAATAAATGATCTTTTACACGATGGAGGCGCTCTGTTTTTCTTTGTATTTCCCAGATCAGAGGTCTTTTTGACTGGTGGGAGCTGCCCCATCTGTGTTTCCACTAAAAACGTCCTAATTGGCTATCCTCTCGTAACAGGCGGCGCCGGTATTTGCTTGGCTGTATTTAAACATATTTAAACTCCCGCCAGCCACGCCCACTCACTGGAAATGGCCTAAATTTAAAAACAGGCAGCAATGCCTGTTTACATACAAGCGATCCGCCGGCTATAGAGCTTGTATAAGGTGCCGGTCCGTATCCCCCCCTCCGCGGTCCCCTCTCCCGCTGTCTGCTGGTCCCGGGTGGCTCTGTTGGGGTTTCTTAGCCCCCTATGTGATAGCAATAAAGTTAAGTGAACAAAAAATTAAAGTTGCAATTTTTTTTTAAAGTTACACATGAAAAAGAATAAAACACATTTTTTTTTTAAAGTCCCCACCCATCCATACATGCGTGCAAACATGCGTCGGGTGCGCATTGGTAAACAGTAGAAAGGTATCATGGCACACTCACAAGCCAGCATGTAAAAAAACTTGTCTCACCGCTAAGGTTAATAACAGAGGTTTGGATACACGTCTTCTGCAGAAAATGTGAAAGCCGCACAGCCGCGCCAAGATACCTCTTATAGTGCGGTCCTAACTCTAAACTATGAGTGTCTCCATCTTGGAGCACATGGGGGCAGAAGATTTCAAATTGGGTGCAGGTTTGCCAGGAGGAAGCCCGACCTCCCTTAAAGGCACAGGAACACACAAGGGATCCCCCACATCCCAATGGCAGCTGAGAACCCGCGGCTGTGCGGCTTTCACATTTTCTGCAGAAGACGTGTATCCAAAACCTCTGTTATTAACCTTAGCGGTGAGACAAGTTTTTTTACATGCTGGCTGGTGAGTGTGCCATGATACCTTTCTACTGTTTACTGTTCAAAGCCCATTTCGTGTGCACCTTACTGTATAGCTGGTGACAAATTGTTGAGTGCGTTTGTCAGCTGTTTTGCTTGGGTGCGCATTGGTGTGAAAATGACGATTGCGCCCATTACGCCGCACATGTTACATATCGCCGCAAACGTCGTAATATGAGTGGTAAAAGCTTTTAAAGCGTCGCCTATGGTCAATGTTGGTCAATTTTGGGTATAGCCTTTTTTTTGCGATTTCGCGGTTGCGCTCAATTTTAAAGCTTGACATGTTTGGTGTCTATTTACCCGACGTGACCCCGTCTTTTATATTTTACCAAAAAATTGGTTAATAATAATTGCTTACTAACATAATGTAGAAAAATTATTTTTTTTTTTTAATTTTCAGTCATTTTTCCTTAATATAGTAAAAAAATAAAACCCGCAGTAGTGATTAAATACCACCAAAAGAAAACTCTATCTGTCCCCAAAAAATGGTATACAATTCATTTCAGTACAGTGTTGCGTGGCGGAATAAATGTCAGTCAAAGTACCGCAGCGCTGAATACTGAAAAATGGCCTGGCCAGAAAGGGGGTGTAAACAACGGGGACTTCAAGTGGTTAATGTGCAATCTCTTTAGCATCTGCCTGATAATACTGACATATGGACTGTTTGCAACATTGAAGGTGGAGCTACAGTATATTGTCCTCTTGCTACCACAATATCAACTATATGAGTGATATGAAGGGGGCAGTTAAAAAAGATTGTCCAGCTAATAGGTAAGTAGCAATTCTAATTTTTTTTAAAGTTATGCAATGTGAAGGGGAACGTGTAACAAATATAAAGTAGGTGGTATCAAAATTTGGCTGCAGAAGTAGAAATACACTTTAAATCTGACAGAGGCTATTGTCCACTGCTGAGCCTCATTTACATCTGTCTGTCATGTCAAGCAGTTTATACTACAACTTATCAGACTTCAAATGATCTCTGAAACCATGATACAAGCTAAAAAGTCTTAGAAGTAAATAAAGTTGAATAGGAAAAAAGGCAAATAATTTACAGCATTGTCATCCTAATGAGGAGGTGAGGGTCATGTCAATTCTCTAACTTTGTTACAGTTGAGATTTATACATCTATTTTACAATTTTGGGGTCTCATACCGCATAAATTGTGACCTTATGCTGTTTATTTCCTCTGTGGGTTCATTCTATCCAAATAAGGATGTAAGGGAATATCAGATTTACATACTTGACACACATGTTATTATTGACTGCAGCCTGAATCTGGCTTCTCGTTCCTTAGCATCAGCCATTACAAATCTAAAAAAGTGACTTATGAAGTGTTTTTTTTTACTATTAAACTTTGAAGAATGACATCAGAAGAATTACTGTTCTAGTAGAGCTGCCTGTCCACTAACATGCAGGACAAAGCTGAACTCTGTAATGTGGCTCAACCATAGTGCATGAAGGTCATAAGAATTGTGTAGAATGTTTCACTTTTCTTTCTCAAGAAGGATGCTGGATAACTAATGAGGGAAACTAGAAAAAACTTTTTTGTTTTTTTTTAATAGTTTGAACTCGATGGAGTTGTATCTTTTTTTTCAACCTGACTATGTAACTATGTGAAAAAATGTGATTATGAAACTTCTTTTCTTTGCTGTAGCTGTTGAGAGGAAACGGGAGACCTTGAATATAGCTCCTAAGGGCTTGTTCACACCAAGCGCGTTCCAGGAGCAGAGCAGATCTGTTACAGACCACCCTGGAAGCATACTAAAAGCCCATTTTAAACTTTTACCAAAACCGGCCCTGAACGCATCAAAAACGTGGCAAAAAACGCGGTATAACACACTGCACTGCGTGTGCAGAAACCCATGCAGATCTGGTCTGCATTTGGTGTGATCAAGGCCTAAGAAATGTCTATAGCGCAAAAAGATTTGTTTGGATACAAATGAACACATTTTATTATTACAAACTAATAAAATGTAAAAAAGGTAATGAAAACATATCGATATAAAATATATACAGGCATTTTTACAGACCATTACAGTATTCATAGCATATTATCAGAGGCGTAACTAGGACCTTCAGGGACCCGGTGCAAGAAACCATGAAGGGCCCCCCAACCTGGCACCGCGTGGTTGTAGTAGTGATCTTCAGTAGTGATCTTCAGCGGGGAGAAGGGAAGAGACACAGTGGAGGTGAATGCACACAGCCGGGAGTGTGCACGATGGGACCCAAGAAGAGTGCGCTGGATCAGAGACCGGCACCAGTGCTGGAGGGACTGGAAAGAAGAAGATGATCAGATCAAGAGGCATCATTTAAGGTAAGTCCTAAAAGTAGCATGGGGGGAGATTGCGACTTTAATGTCACTTTAAAGTCAAAAGGTTTTTAGGCTATTTCAGATGCTAATGAAATATCTTACAATGGATGCTGCTCTTTGATGTTTAAAAGTTTTAGTTGCCTTTAGAATTAGCTGGTCCGCTGGGCACTGGTACTGATATCCTGTTTTTGGGTGACTCCTTTCCCTTGCAGGGTCCTATGGAGACACTCTCGTGTGGTCTTGACAAACACAGAGGCACAGCAAGGCAAGCCATTCCCCTACTCCATGCTCCATGCTCCTTCCTTCTCCTTTCTCCAAGTTCATAAATGGACATCTGCTGGAGACTGCTCTGTCCCTTTCTGATGCTGTACTCAACAGAAAGTTCAGCAATCAACTTCCCTCTCCCCTGCTCATCTCTCCTGCTTTCTCCTCTGTCCTCCCTTTTCTATGCTATAGATAGACAGCTGCTGCTCTGTTCCTTGTGATCTTGTGCTGGACAGAAAGTTTAGGGAAGCCGAGCTGAGAGAGTTGGAGCTGTATGGAAACATGATGACTAAGTGCTTGGGTAAAAATGTAAAGAAACACTTTGCTGGGCTATGTATATTTGTTTGACTGGAATTCATAATTGAAAAAAGTTTGTGAGATTAATACTACTTTAAGACTGTAAAACTAATTTGGCTTTGCTCGCCCCCCTTTTCCTTTGGTTTAAAATCTTTTCTTTGTAGCCATCTCCTTTCAGCAACTGTTATGAGAAAGACAGATTAAATATTATCCTAATGGGTCCCATAAAAAGACAAACGGGAATGAATTTCAAGCTGTAAATGGAGAGCTAACTAGTACACATTTTATATTTAGACTACTAAAACCCCAGTTGCTGTATATTCTATCGAGATACATAGCAATTCCATAAACTCCTTCAAAGGGTGATTTTAAACCATTACCATCCAATCTAAGTAGACATTAAACAGTTGAAATAATAAAACGTATTGATTAAATTACATTAATGTCCTCTGCAAACACTGAATAAAATCTCTGCTTCCTAAACAAGAGTTTTATGGCACTTGACGTTTTATGACATTGAAGTTCCATCAGATCTGATATTAAAAGCCGTCACTGTGATACAGACTTCATTAATTTTGTATAATATACTATATCACATGGTTCATTTCTTCTTTTATGGAGATGGGAATTTCAAATTAAAGTTGTGGAAAGGAGCTTTTGAAGCGTTAGTGTGCCTTCAGCGTAAGATTTTACTTTTATTACGATCTGTAGGAAGCTTTCAGTTGGGCTTATTTTATGGCTTTGTGATTGAAGCATAATAGCGGATTGTTCTCCACAACATTGGGGGGGAAAATATGCAGGGGAATTATCTTTCTAGATTTATCTATCAGCCCAATTTGTGCAGAATTTTAATGCAGATTTGATTGACTGAAAATAAATATTATGATGATGAAAGGTGTTAAACTCCAGGCAGATATAAAAGCACTAATTAATGAAGTTCTGTATTTAATAATACATCACTAAATGTGTTTTTTTTAATAGAAGCAGTGTAAGTAAATGTAGCTCAGACTGGAGTAAGAGAACAGCACAAGGAGCCAATCAGTTGTGCTGCAGTGCTCATGTACTAACAAGGGACATCATCAGAGTGCTCTCTATTCACTGGGGAAGAGACTAAGGTCACTTTCCTAATTAAGCTCCTATTATTATTATCATTATTATTTTTTTTATTTTTTTTATTATGCAGCATTCATGTAGGGCCAAAAAATTGCACATAGTTTTACAAAACAATAAGAGACAGTACACTTACAATACAATGCAAGCCAAGAGGGTTAGGAGGGCCCTGCTCATAAAACCTTAGTCTAAAATGGAGGGGCAAGTGATACCCAACCTCATCTCAAAGTATCACTCTAACCACCCCCTCCGCTCCTCCCAAGGCTTCCTGCTCCCTAGCTCCCTCGTCAACTCCTCCCATGCTCATCTCCAAGACTTCCCTAGAGTCTCTTCCATCCTTTATAACTCCCTACCACGATCCGTCCAACTGTCTCCTATTCTGTCTGTCCCTAAAGACTCATCTCTTCATGAAAGCCTATCCCACCTCATCCTAACCACTGAACAATTACTTTATTAAACAATTCTTTCCCACACAGCTATTCCCACATGTTCGAGCACCGCCATCTTGATGTATACCTAGATCTTCTTCAAAATGGCAGACCGCCGGCGGCCGATATGGCCATTGCTCGTTCAGCTTGTGATGTCACCGTCATGTGACATTATACGCTGCACCTCCAAGATGGCAGCGGGCCTGCACAGAACACGCTGGTAGCCAATATGGCTGCCGGTGTGTTCTTAAAACGACTTAATGTATGCCCGAATATGGTTTTAGTATATTCTGGCATATATTAATTTCGTTATTTTGGATTTGGATGAACCGCAGAATAAACTGATTTTCGTTGATTTGCAGGTTCGTCCGAATCCACATATCTAATAAGTATATTTATCTGCCTTTAGCTTTTTAACATTGTTTCGGTCTACAGGTTTTTTACAGCTTCCATTGTAGTTTTGATCATTATGAGTTTGTCTAATGAATATCTGCTCACCATCTAGGCATCATTTATTTATATATTGATTTGCTGATTGATCAATTGATTAAAAAACTAATTGATTTGTTTTGACTAAATTATGTTTTCCCCTCTGTGACAACTGATTGAAAGGGTAATCAGTGTTGTCCTTGGTTGCTTTACAAAGCTTAGTGTATTGAATAAGAATCACCAATCATATATACTGTATATGTAGTATGGGGAAAAAACACAAACAAGGGGCCCCTTTCCTGGTGCAGACAAATTTATTTGAGATAAAAACAATAGTAGATGAGAATCATACTCACAAAGGTCGACATGAATGGAGCATTGTAAATGAATACATGGACCAAAGTATAAGCCAGTGACAGCTGCACAGCCGAGCCTGTGTACCAGCAGGGTAGGCTGGGATAACGCGTTTCCGGGGTCACACCCCTTTCATCAGATACGGGCCTCCTCCGTTCCATATGCATTATATAGCAACTAGTGGCCAATTGACTGGTGCGCCGGGACCTCATCGGATCAAGCTGCAACAGCTGAGGATGTGTCCGGTAGGAAAGCCGTGACGACAGAGAGGGTTCCCCGTCCTGTAGCTGACGCGGCAACCCTCTGGACGGCTCGTCCAATCACTGGATGGCCTCAAGTGGGCTCGTAGCTCCGTCCAATCAGCGGGGCGAAAAACCGGACTGTATCCCACTATGGACATAATGGCTGCTGGAGCGGCCAAAATAAATGTAAGCGATAATACATTGGGCAATATGGGAGGGAGGCCATTGCACGAAACTACCAAGAACAATTACAAAAAATAACATAACAAATGTATAGGACACGTATTCTAATCATGTAAAAAACGAATGATGCAACGAAGTGTACAGCGCTAATTACCCCTCCGGAAATTCGATAACGGTAAGGATCAGAATGATATCACCTCCGTGTCAAGCAATCAAATTAATGTATAGTATACAGTATATATACTTATATAAAATAATTAAATGTGTTTACCAAAATATATCAACAGGTGTCATAAATGCGTGTCATAAATACACCTTATTTCAAGGAAAATAAATAAAAAGTCTCCAAAAAACATGTGTCATATATGTGAAAAATAAAAAAAAACATATTATAAAACCGTCTATGTTGTTTTCATTCGAAAAAGAAATATGAGTTTAAAGTTTTTTCAAGACAAGAAGCCAAAAATAAAAATATATATAAAAATAAAAATAAAAAGAAAGATAAGTGAAATGTTCAATATTGTGAAGTGTCCAACGAAAAAAACCAAAAAGAAGAAAAAAAAGAAAAAAGCAGGCAGATCCCCTATAGGGAATGCACTCACCAGATCCCTGATGATAGAAAGCCATTAGTCTTATCCAATGGAGACCGAAGATGTGTGTCCTCGTCTCCCGTTTGGTAAAAGCCTCAGGATACAGAACCCGCTTGCTTCTCCGAGATGAAGGGATTACGATCTTTCCTGTTAGGTCTCCTCTCTCCCTTGAGAATGCACTGTGATTAGTCCCGGGGTCAGATCTCCGTCTAAAAGTTTAGGGCAGTAGTATCAGGCACCGACATGAGCATCCTCCGCTGCACAGACGGCTAGGGGCCTCCACAAACACAGGACCACATGCCAAAGTCACACAGAGATCCAACTTTCCCGATCGCACCAAGCAACCCACTAAAAGTACGAAGTCCCATCTATCAGGAGTAGAAGGGCTTCGTACTTTTCGTACATTTAATTATTTTATATAAGTATATATATACTATACATTAATTTGATTGCTTGACACGGAGGTGATATCATTCTGATCCTTACCGTTATCGAATTTCCGGAGGGGTAATTAGCGCTGTACACTTCGTTGCATCATTATTCTGGGGGCTTTTAGCTTGAGTTCAGCAGCTTTTTCTTTCCCTTCGGTTTTAGAAAAATTATGCAATTTTAGCTTCAGGGTCGTATTCATTTTAATCTTAATCCAGTTCTTACAATTTTTATACATCTTTTATACTATTTCCATTAGTGCACGTTAGTTTGGTTTTAATGTAAAAGACTAAACTAGCCATTGTGAAGCAAACTTATGTTATCAAACATCTAGAAACAGCTGGGTGTCATGTGGAACACATTTGGAGAAAGGTAACTGAAAGTTATTAGATCTATACATATAGATGCTCTATTATAATGCCTAAATATAAATATAAAAGAGTTGTAAATATTTTAAAAGTATGAAAAAGATATATAAGAAAAAAAGATGTATAAAATGTAGGAAATTTACTAACACACTGTGTACATGATGATTGGAGTCTTCATCTACGGCATCATCTGCCCCTGCGGGAAACTATACGTGGGACATGCGCAGAGATCAAGGAAGGATGACCGAATCCTGAGCTCCTCTCCTAGATGGGTCGGACTAACCCTCTCCAGCTGCTTAGAGCGTTAGTGCAGTGGGGACGTCTCCGGTTACGATCACCGACACCGGCCTCGGAGGGGAGCCAGATGTCAGGGGGAACTTCAAAGCTGAAAGACGCAAAGCCCTCAGCGGGCACAAAGACAGGAGGCGGTGCCTCCAAGATGGCGGTGGAACCCGAGAGTCGAGCCAGCGTGGCCGCTCGCCGCAGTATGGGAGTCGGCTCAGTTTCTCTTCGTATGGACGCAGTGAGTACGGGGTCCCGCAGGACTCATTCCTCGGCATCCAGCTCCTCCCTGATAGAACGAACTTTGGAGGACATGATACTAGCTCAGCAGGTTTCTAACCCTCTTAATCCTGATATTACTGAGGCGGACCTAGACTTGGCTGGGGTCCAGGGGAATATCAACATTATTGCAAAGTTTTCTGAAATGCTGGAACTGGGACTTAATAAAATGGCCAAACAAATTACAGCTGACATACGCATAGGCATCAGAGACTTGGGCACTCGAATAGAGTCGCTAGAGTTAAAACTAGATAAGACAGTATGTCGCACTAATCAGAATACAAAGTGCATCCTGGACATCCAATATCAACTAGATGAAACCCTCTCTAAAATAGACGATATGGAAAATAGATCACGCCGTCATAACTTCCGTATAACAGGGCTCCCTGAGTCAGTAACATATCTTAAAGGGGCAGTGACAACATTCATAAAGGAAGCACTGCCTGAAGTGGAAGATCATAAACTGGAGCTAGACCGGGTCCAAAGGGCCCTTACGGCTATAAGATCAGATGGACACCCCAGGGATGTATTGGCGACGCTTAACAAGGGAGGATGGGTGAGACAACCTTCTTTCCTCTTCAACCTTCTGGAAAGAACTCCCAGGAATCCCTACCAATCCTTCCCCTGTGGCTCCTTTCACCACCTGACCCTCACCTCCAATTAGCTAAAACCTGCTGTTTTTCAGCTCTAATCTTTAACCCTTTCTATTCCTCACCCCAGTCATGTAGCCGCTCTGATTATTTTCTCCAGGTCTGTCTATATACTTATAAATTGAAATACATTTTGCTTTGGATCATTCTTTTATTGACTTCATAAGCAATAAAAGAAACCTGTTTATTATGTGTGAAACTCCATTTAAGTAGAAGGTCTGGATGAAATGTTTAACAGCTTATGAACTACATTAGTTGGCTCAGTGATGGCATCATCAAATGCTTTGATTTTTGCTATGATTTTTTTAGAATTTCATATGAACATTCAAACAGAATTTTAACCATGTATGGCTAACTTAAGCTAGAGCTCTGGTATGACTGTATCAGTTCACTGTTTTTCCTTAAAGGAGAACTATGAGGTGAGTGATTTACACTCAACCTCATAGTTCTAGCCAACGAAACTGTCACAGGTCAGCTCAGTAGATCGGGAAGTGAGCGAACACATACCGTTGCTCGCTCACTTCTCGATCATGTCCCTGCAGAGAGCTGTGACTGTCACTCACGGCTCCCTTCAGGGATTCCCCCCCTCCCAGCTCCGATCCCCCAGCGCTGACTGGCAGAACGGACCAGGAAGGGGGCGGGTACAGCTGGCTCTGCCTCTAGATAGGCAGAGCTAGCTGTCAATCACGCAGCTGGGTGGATCTCCAGAGTAATGTCGGGATCTGTCCCTGCTGTGGCAGTCTCAGTGTATCTGAGCTTTGGGTCTCAGTATACTGAGCTTTGGGTCATGGGAGGACGCTAGTTTGTGTGGGGAAAAACACACAAACTATGGGGAAAAACACTTACTCCATAGTTCTCCTCTAATGTGGAATTGAAGTCAAACCTTTTTTTAGTTATGGATAGAGTGGAGAGGGATTAGAAAACCTGTTATGTTATTACTGCTGTCTGTGTTCTCATTAGGGAGAGTCACCGTTCGTATTTGTCCTGATGACAGGGGTTATAAGCCTCCCTTACTCTATTCAAAACTAAAAAAGTTTTGACTTCAGTTCTATATTAACTGTCCAATCAGGTTTGAGGAGAAGGTGTATCTAGACCATGCTATACCTCTATATTGTTCTTTAGATTCAGTACCTTGCTGTCCTCAGGGGCGTATCTGCCGCAAGGCAAACAAGGCGTTTGCCTGGAGCGGCAGATTCGCTGAGAGCGGCACCCCGAGTGCTACTCACCTGGATGGGATGACGCGGATGGGATGACGTCGGCCTGGAGAGTGGACGGCGTGTGCAGACGGCGGGCAGCGTTGATTTAAGGTCTGTAAGCCCGCGAAGCGGCGTGTCAGTCCGCGTGGGGGGATTAAATACACCGCTGGCTGTCCTCTCTATCAGGGCCTGGATCACAAGACTGGATGAACAGAAATACAAGTCTTTTGGTAGGCAATAAGGCATCTCTACTATAGGAATTACGCCTTTGCCCGAGGTTCAGCTACATGGATTTGTAAATGTGTTTTCATCTATTGTGCCTGCATCCGCGAACACATTAAACTGGAGCAAATGTTAAAATATATTCACTAAATTTTTCATGGTCCTTGTGACATATTTGTACTGAAAACACATGAAACATTATGGAAACGATGAGAGGCGTTTTTAATATTTACGCAGAGCGGCAGAAGGGAAAATTTACGAATCGAGCTGAGATTCTCCAATAAATCTGTCTCATAAAATTCAATTCTGATCCTTTTTTGCATCGCCTCGCTGTACCGCAACGGTGATAAATTTCTCCCAGAGAATTTTCACTGGCCATTATGAGTTATTACTCTAACATTTACACTCATTTTTCATGAGACTTCTACATTTTATCATATTTACATTATATATTATATATGAAGAGCTGTTGATTTCCTCTTTAGTAGCTAATGGTATTTTAGGCAATTGCAGGGCCTCCCTATCTTACAACTGTTGAGAAAAAAATCTCAGCCACATAGAGAAAGCATTGCTTCAATCCATACCTGACTGATGGGCTTACATTGTCAGAGAAGAAAATAAAAAAATGTATGAGTGTGAATCGAACCCATACACACCACTGTGTTACGTTGCTTTGCATTGCAGTGCACTTAAAAAAGTAGAGCATGTTCTAAATTTTTCAGCGCAACGTAATGCAGCGCGTCAAAAATGGATGGTGATACAACGGAACAGAAGGTAAAAACAAATACACAGAAAGTTTGTCCACTTAGGACTTGTTATTTAAGATAAAGATTGGCAAAAAAATAAAGAAATAATTTTAAAAAACGCAATGGAAGTCAACGGAAGTCGAAATTGCAAGTCAACAGACCTCTGTTGACTTAGCTTTTTGGTCCGATTTTGGTGTGAACGGGTCCTAAAGCTGGCCATACACCAGTAGAATTTTGTTCAAAACGTTTTCTTTTCAGAATGTTAATTCGGCTTTCTAATGGATGGATGGAAATTGTTTTCTTGTTTTTTATCGGAACAAGCAAAATTCTAACCGTGAAGGTGATTTTCATTTGGAAAAAATCATCCACATTGTAATGCACGTGTGCTAGGTACAAGAGAAACCTGTTTAATACATCTGGGATTCCATTCAAGTTGCTGGTCTGGATGACATTTTTAAAGGCTTTCAAAGGAAATTAGTAAATTCAATGATGGCAAGATGGAATGTTCTGATGAATAATTTCTAATAAAATTCTACCAGTGTATGGCCAGCCTAACACTGAGAAGGAGTAGGCAGAGCCTGCATATGAGAACCACAAATATGACAACCCCCATGTGTATATAGAGTGACAAACTATACATGGTATGGGTTATTAAAGCTTTTAGGGCTGGTGAACACTATAGTGTTATGTTAAAGGGATGGTATATGTGCAGTTAGCGCATACTATCGCAGAGCGTAACGCACTGCATGCTTGGTGCGCTGGTGCATTGTGTTGCCTTCTAAAAGGTGCTACAACACACCAGTGCACTCAAACACTAAAATCTCATACAAACTTTAACATGTTAAATATTGCACTGGCTTACTGTGTGGGTCAGGACCATCACACCCCAGGGTCAATTAACAATAATCAAGATTTCTGGGATCAATTACCCAGATAGTATACAAAAAGGGACTTTTGATCGATGCTCATGAACTAGAAAAAGCAACCATATTTTTCATAAAATCATCTTATTTTATTGATTCCAACAACATTAAAAGACAAATTATAACAAAAAAAATGCCTAAAAGTTAGAGTATAAAAGAACAAAACAACAGAGGGGGGAATTTATCATGCCTGGAGCAGACAGAATCTGGAGCAGTTGCTCATAGTAACCAATCAGCTTCTCTCTTGAATTTGATCAGGTAAGATTTGAAAAGGAGACAGAGAAGCTGATTGGTTGCAATACAGATCTGCTCCAGATTTTGTCCGCTCCAGTTTTGATCAATTCCCCACCACAGTGTATATGTAACCCGCACTGGGACCATGAACTATATAAAATATTCATCCATAATGTCATCTGACAAATTGTTTCTCCAAGAATCTAGAAGTTCCAAAATATTGAATATATAGTTCAGCGAGGGTCCTAATTCTCAACCCGTTTCACATTCATGCTTCCTTAGGAGAGGGAGGGTTTTCACTAAAAAGGAGTTTATGAAAAAATAAGAAAGACATGCAATCCAAAAAACATTTCAAGATGGCATCCTTAATGCAAAACCAAATACAAACATAACACAGGTGTGCTGCAAAGAATAAGTAAGTAGACCTGCAGAGGCGAACCCAAGACAGCAGTGGGCGCTCTGGACTCCACCCTGGAGGGGACCACCAGGTGGTATATATAAAAAGGGAAACCTGGGGGGTTAATAGATGAGCTGATAGAGTAAATCTGAAATAAAGTCAATATAAGTAAATGCAATATTAATCCATTGGTTGTTAAAAAGTAAAAAAAAAACACACAGAGCACATAAACGTAGCTTTCAAAGGCTGCTATTATGGGAATTACAAAGGCTCACTCGAAAGATAGCATTTAAGAAACAACGATGGAAAAAGAGAGTGAGGCCCTTTTCTCAGTGACGTCTCAAAGGCTAAAACAGATCATCCTCAATGATTCAGATGCATTTGGTTCAAATAAGATCTGTAGGTCTCCTCACTACCATGTTAAATTAGCCAGTAAGTAAGCAACTAGAGACGATAAGTATTTCCATTTAATGAGCTCATGATGGAAGAAAACTGCCTACCTTACTTGTACTGATAAGAGGTGTCCCAGGCATAGGTCCTGTTGGTCTGCATCTGGCCAGCATTAGACTGCTTTTTATACCCCCTCCACCCAGAGAAGTGCAGTCACATAACAAGCCATCCTATAGGTAGTCATTTGCCTCTGAAGATCGCATGAACATATTAAAGTGCATCTATGGGCAAACCTGGCCACTTTTAAAATGGAGAAATGGGCGTCAAAGATTCCAATAGTGTGTGCATGAGCATGCGTGTCATACACATGCACAAAAACCTACTAAAGCAGGTATAAACCCAAATCTAAACAACACCAGTTTCTCAAACCATCATAATAATAATCTTCCTATAATATTTTTAATGAAGTTCCAATTAAAAGAGGCTAAGATTTTGGATTCCAAGATAGAAGAGGCATATATCGGGTGGTCCCCTCAGAAGTACCATAAAAGGAGAAGGGAGAAAGCTGTAACAAGTTAAAAAAGAACTGCAGGAGCTTAAAAGCTTACCCTTCAAGTGAGACTTCCCCCGTACTGCAAGGATTAACTGCTCATTTTTGTCTTGGGGGCTCAAATAAAGCAGACATACTCACCTGATCCTCAGTCCCATTGCAATCAGCACACACCCTCAATCCCCCTCCACTCTGGCTATGGAATATCCATCTGTGTCCTAACGTTGTAATGCAAGTCAATGGACCTGCATTGGATGCAATGATGTTAGTTATCCTTAGATGGATGGCTAGGGAGAAGAGGCATCGGAGGCCTGGTCTAGCAACCTGGAGGGACCTATGTTAGGTGAGTATATCTACTTTATTTGAGGCCATGAGCTAAAATTAGCACTTCCTTGCACTGCAGGGGTAGTCCCACTGCAAGGGTACTCTTTCAAATTTCCAAAGTTCTTTAATGAAATTTCGAAGGTCATTTTTAATATTTCTTAAATCTGCAACTTTCATTAAAAAAACAAGTGATCCTGCCATTAAGGTCACAGTTTGGACACTTCCTGTTATAGGATGACAACACTCTGCCCCTGCCTCCTAATTGTGCACCTGCAGTGTCACCCTTGCCATGGGCTCCTGGTGGAGACTACAAGTGGCTGCATCAACACACATTACCCAAGCATGGTCCTCTGTTGTCACTCACTATCAGAAGCTCATCCAGAGAAATGCAATGTAACCATCGCTGGTGTGCAAGGAATGCACTTGCATTCCAGGAAACTGCATTACAGTTTCCAACGTGATTTCAGGAGATCAGAGCAGAGGATAACATCAAATGTGAAAACAGGATTTCATTTACAAAAGACAATTTTTATAACACACAGGTTCAGTAAACTATTTGTCATTCAGTTAGAATTACATCTACTTTATACATCTACATAACTATGTCGCTCACCATTTTTTTTTTATAAAGAATACTTTCAGCACAGGGACATTGTGTATTTTGGCTTGCCTTGTCCTTTTGTCACATAAAAACTAATCTTTTGGTCAGGCACAGCACCAATCGATTCATTTGTGGAACTTACAATGAAGAAGAACACAGTTTATACCATGTAATGTGCCATGCTTCATTCCGATGGCAGATGGTGCAGTGATTAGATGTCTATCCTTGCACGTTGTTGGCTCAGAACAGGAATAGCTGGCCATTGCAGCAAGGAGAATGGATTCTGCTATCTCCATCAAGTACAATAGAAAACAATGACAAAGCCTGGGATTTCCCAGAGGCTACAGACATTAGAAGGCATGCTCCGTTATCTGCGTAGGCGTGTGAATGTGTAAATATATTACTTTGCCATATATTTTGCAGCCTGCTATCACATATTCACCTTGAAGACTGCACTTAACCACTTGAGTCCCCAGGCTTTTTTCTCCCTAAATCCCCTTGAGTCGAAGAGCGTTATTTCATTTTGGCACTGTCTCAGTTTCCGCATATTTTAGGTTTGGAAGTCTACCCCAACGTACTTGCATTAATTTTTTTGGCTTTTAGTTTGAGCTGAAATGTGCATACATATGCTTGGATTTGTTGGAAATAATTTGTAAAAAGTTAGAAATAAAGTATTTTCCTGTAACTTTTCCCAGTGCAATCTTAACATAATTTGCGCACCCCCATACATTTACCCCAAAATATAAAAATGTTGAAGCCCAAAGTGAACTTAAGTATTTTACTTCAGGAGAGCTTTATTCCTCTATCTAACAAGAATACAAATCAGCTCGCGCCAAGGATATAAATAACGACAAAGCTACCAGGCACTGGTACCAATAAAGGTGAAAAATTTAAATACCGTATATATATATCAAAATGTGTTGAGCTAAAATTGTGTCTAAATGTAAATAAATAGATACAATAAATACAATTCCAAATCACATTGCTAAATACATTAATAAATACTGTGCGCCGTGCAACAATAATCAAGCTGAAACACATATAGTGTAATAATAAAATGTTTAAGGTGCTGCACACCGTGAACTTCACACCACAGATAGGTAAATAAAAATAAAACACTGAGCTCTCCCTTTTCAGTGTTTAAACGGAGCAGAGTGGATAATGGATGTTCTCCGCACTACTCCCCGCTCTCCTTCCTGAACAAATGTGCCGTTGTCCCAGGTCCCCCAGGAGAGCAGGGGACTCTGAAAATCAAGGCGAGGAGGGAGGCGGCCAGCTGAGAAAGAGGCAGCCAGAGGTGGGGGCGGACCATAGAGGGGGTGACGGACCTGCAGGCTTGTTACAAGTGATCTCGGCAGCATCGCCGGGATCACTTGTACTAAACGAGCATGGCTTCCCTACTCTACATTTAGCCTTGCTTGCCTGAAGCAGAGATAAATGTAAATAAAAATTACCCACCTGGTGGCTGTGCCGAAACTCTACTCCCTGCCGCCCAGAGGCCAGGCCTAGGTGGCCTTGTGGGAAATCTGGCCCTGTCTGTAGGTGATTATTTTCTAATCCTCCACCGTCGTCTGTGACTCCAAACACCCAGCGGGGGGAAAGGCTCACCTTACTCTCAGACCCATACGTCAGGTCTATTCACGCAGGTCCCTTTGATTAGGGGTGGGATGCCCACATACAAGGAATTAACATGATCTTGAAGTGTCCTCTCACAGGCAATCAGGAGTTACATATGGGTGGAAAAAGAACAAATCATAGTGCGTACCATATAAAAAGTATAGCGCTTTATTTAAAATTGTACACACAAGAAATAATCCACCATAAAGCATACATGAGAAACGGAGCCTGGCAGTCTGAAACGTCCCATTGCTCAGCTTGTTCCTGTATCGAATCGCTCTGCCCTACGTGTGCCTACGTACCTTACATCAAAACCCGTGACTTCGTCAGGGGCTACTATTATTCCTCTATCTACTCTACTTTCTGACCCACACAGGGGGGAAAAATGATTTGCTTAAATTGTTATCTAAATATTACAATAAGGTTGGGTTGGCAAGGTCACAAAGTAGCACAACGGGCACTTTTTCAAAGATTTGTTATTGCAAAAAAATTGGAATGACATTGTATTTACTTACGTGAGCATTTGAAGCTTGCACATTGAATACAAATGGTATCCAGATTAGTATTGTGAATTGGGGATTAGCATAGGAAGACATACTGTATGTATTTCTTTATTTTTAGGATATTTATTGTATATACTGTATATATATATAGGGAAAGTATTCACACCCTGGCTTTTTTTCTTTCCACCCTGTAAAGTCCCAGCATATCCTATTCTGTTATAACATCGGCATTGTAATAGGAATATATACTAGAAATATTTTTTTTTATAATGCAATCAACGCTTACTTGAAAAAATCCCTTGTAGTGAGTGCTGCCTTCCATCTGCCCATCACTTTCAGCCAACTTCCTGGATTCCCAGTGTGCTTTGCATCTCTTCCCCTGCTGCTTGATGTGATGTAATCTCCATTTCTCAAGACTGCACATCCCGTCATGCATTGCTTCCAGCAACAATTGATAATGTTAACTTGTTCAGAAGGCGCAAGGCACAGAGCGAAATATTTCAGGACAGTGGTGGAGTGCCTGAGCCCGGTCCCAGCTGCAACCACTGCAACACTGGTAGTTCTCATGAAAATACCAAGTATCTGCACTGGTACTCAAAAAGTATCTGTACATCCCTAAAATATATGGTTTAATTTATTAGATTAGGAAACATACAAATATGGATTGAAGTATAAAACATCAATATAGGCCGCGGGTCATAACATTTAATTAGGAGATTCTGAACATAAATTTGCAGATGGACACGTTAAGAACTATTGATCTAGGACAAGTTAATTAACTTCAATGGTTCTTTAATATGAAGAGAACTTGATCAATAAACCCCGGGACTGTGAATAATCCAGAGCAAACGCCTTTATTTTATGGTTTATTGTTGCTGAGCAAAACAGGTGTAAGGAAACTGGAAGGAAACACAATTTGTGTGTTTTATTAGGGAGCTGTAAATTGATTTAATAATTAAAGGTAAATTACATTGAAAACTGGAAAGTAAGCCTTGAGATGAATACAGGGAGGAAAGCCCACCTGCTCAGGGTTTGTATTTCCAGTCAAATAGGGAGTCCCACCGCACTCCTGACCGAGAAACCCCATACATTATGGTGGGGGAGTGCTGAAATGGCCGCGTATCCTGCCGCCAAGTACTCACAAAATGCACTAGATGCAGCCATTGCCTCAGGCGGCATCTCATTGGGGGTTGGCCACAGTGTCCCAGACTACTAAGAGCTCTTAGCAACCTGTGGACCTCTGTGTGGCTTCCTGTTCAGCTCATTGAGTTTACCGGTTGCCAGTAGCTGAGCAGGACGCTCTGTGGCATCCTACCAAGCTCCTGGCAAACAGTGACGTCAGTGAGCTGGGCAGGACACCAGACAGAGCCGCTGACAGAGCGGTCCGGCATCCACCCCTACCCCCAAACAACAAATCAATTGGTCACCTCCGCCTACTGCTGTGGCCATTCTCTGCCAGCACCAACCACACACACCCTTCCCAGAACACCTTAGGGACAGTCCTGGGTTACACTGAATTCCAAATCTATTGGCAGGTCAAACATTTTACATACATTCAAATGTATTTACTAATGTTTAAGTCAATTTAAACATCATTTGTTGAAGTCATGGAATGAAAATGAACACATACAGTCATTAGGAGTGCTTGGTATCAGGTGTTATAACACCATTACATAAAACATGAAGAATAAATATGCAAAAATCTGTTTTTTACCACCTCTTTTTCTTTATACTGGCCTTATAAAATAACAGATGCAATAATTTAGAGGTTGAATAAATGAATCAATAAAATGTGTACGTTTTTATGGAGGTCTACACATCAGACAAAAAAGAGGGACCTTAAAAGAGCAACAGAGAAATCAGGTTGAAATTATGGACAATTGGGAGCTATGGTAAAATCTCCTTCACCCGTTCAGGACCATTCCATCTTTCCTTTACAAAGGAGGCATAATGGTCCATTCAATTCACATCTATGCCTTTCAGTTAAAATGCTAGCGCTTTACCACAAAACATGGCAACACTTGTACCCCAGTGCCAATAGTTTTATCACTGCAATGCACCAGTACAGAGTCATTCTCTGAATCTTATGTGAGTGCAAGATACCGTGGTGATGCTCCTCAGGGGGAAGGATCTATGACACACTGCACTTACAGGATCTGAGCTGAATGAGGCTAGCAGAGGCATATCTACCACAAATTGTGCCCCTGGCACCCTGCCCTGATGTCACTGGTTGCTAGGAGCTGGGTGAAATGCCGACCAGAGCATCCTAGGTTGCTAAGAGCTGGATGAGGAGATGTGTAGGAGCTATACACATCTCCATGCCTAGACCTTAACCTAGGATGTTCTGGCCGGTGTCCGGCACAGCTTCTGGCAACCAGTGATATCACCTTGTGCAGTTGCACACAGCGGTTGCCGCGCCTCCCCATTGATTTCAATAGGGTTACGTCCGCACGGAAACTGCAAAAAAAGTTACATGTACCTTTTTTTGCGACACACAATGCACGGCTTTGCAAGGGCAGAATCACGCCGGGAAATTGTGCAATCCACCCAGCGCGACTGGGGTTCCATTCGAAAATAATGACATTGCCAGCAAAATTGCTGTGTGACCACAAAACATATATGCTGTGTGACCTTAAATATATGGCTTTTTTTTCTGCTCGCGTAGGCCCTCTAGCTCGCGCACAAACAGAGAAAACGGCAAGATGTAAACAGCCGGTAATGGCAGCGGCTCTATAGCTGTCCGATCGCTTGTATGTGCTGCCCTGCAATGTGTGCCCTCCCTCCTGCAGCGCCCCCCCATCAAGCCCCCTTTCATCCTGGGCTCCGCTGTCCCCTCTGCAGGCCCGAGTCCGACTTGGGGCGATGTCAGCAGGAAGATGGGAGGGAGATCAGCATCCTCGTCCTTGCTGACCTTCCCCTGACGTCTGAATGCAGAAGTGATGCGTATTACATCACTTCCGCATTCAGCTATCTTTTCTCTGGCTGCTGTAGCCAGAGAAGAAGCTAGTGAAGCAGAACTCTGCTTCATCAGTGTCTTTGAGGGTCCCCAGGTGATATTAGGGGTCTAAAAGGCCCCTAATGTGCCCATTAAGAGGACCTGTCAGTGTGCCTGTGCTTTCACATAGGGGGAGTGTTAGCCCCCTATGTTATAGCAATAACATTAATGGGGTTATTCACAGAAGGGTGAAGAGTTTGGAGAAGACAGGAGAAGTGAACAATCTATGACAACATAGCTGATTTGGAAAATTTCTCCAATTCAGCTCACTTTCCAGTTCAGCTATGCTGTCCTAGATTGTTCACTTCTCCTGACTTCTCCAAACTCCTCACCCTTTTGTGAATAACCCCATAAGTGTAAAAAAAAGTATATAAAAATAAGTCACGTATAAAAAAATGTTTTAAAAAAAAACTTTTTAAGTCCCCCACCCCCATGTATATGTACATAAAAAACGTAAATATCCGTCGGGTGCGCTAACGCGTGAAAACAATTTTGCCGCACATGTTACATATCACCGTGAATGTCAGAGTGAGAGAAATAATTTTAGGACTATGTGTCCCCAAAAAATTGTATAAAATTAATTTCAGTACAGCGTTGCATGACTGAATAAATGTCAAAGTACTGCAGCGCTGAATACTGAAAAATGGCCTGGACAGGAAGGGGGTTTAACACCCCGCTCTTAAAGTGGTTAAAAGAGAACCTGTTACTTTGCCCTAAATTTTAATTTTCAGTTTTGAGTGCGGGTTGAAAAAAAAAGCAATAAAGTTTGCTCGGTGCATTTTACACTTCAGTAAGATCTCATCTCGTTATCACTTATTTCAGAAAGGTGCTCAGCCGGATATGGAGGGAAATAAATTCATCTATGGGGATTTGACTTATGTCCAGCTCACTTCAATGCTCATTAAAATACTTACAGTACAATGTCTGCTCACTGGACCGTATGATTGTAAGTCTTTGGTATCATTCCAGAAGTCCACATCATCATTATTGCAGAATTATTCCTGGCAGGCACCGTCTGCCGCCTTCACCAGAAATATCATTAAGGTTCAAGTTGTCTCATGTGAAGTGTTATGCCTCATAAACATTATACAATTTTCTCAGTATGTCCCCAAGATGGGCACATGTTTCCCATGCAGAGTTAAAGTAGAACTCTGGCCAAAACTTGAAAGTAGAAAAAAGAATCAATAGATTACTCCTTTTCTAGGGACAGACGAAAAATGTTTTCCATCGCTTTTATGTCCTGGTGACAATGTTCACCGTGACAAAGACAATGGATTTCCAATGGGCACATAGACAGCAATAAAAACCCAGCAGAGGCTCTACCCACAATCCAAACACTACATACAGTCTGCCAAGAGCTAGCAGTGCTTTTCCACATCAAAATGACTGCCAGCGTAGGTTATGGGTCACTTTTTTTTTACAAAGCTGTTATTTACATAAAAATTTTTTTGTAAATATACAGTGTATACATATTTAAATATATATTCTGCAAATAAACATGTAAATCTATGGTCTCACTCACACTGGAATCGGCCGGCACGTACAGCTCCATGCTGCGTGCAGGGCCGTATGGAACAGCTCCCGGGAAGGACAGGTGCTGCGTGTGATTAGTAAGCAGCCCCCATCCTTCTCTATGTGACTACGTGGCCGTACGCCGCCCTATGCTCACCCCAAGTGCAGGTCAGAACGGGTGCGTGTTTCCTGGCACTGACGCAGACAGGATCCATCCTGTCAGCATATGAGTACGCTCACCCGGACGGACGTGCAGGGCGCAAGAGCGTTGGGGGGCGTATGGCCACATAGTCCCATAGAGAAGGACGGGGGCTGCGTACTAATCAAACGCAGCACCTCACCTGTACTTCCCTGAAGCTGTTCGATACGGCCCTGCACGCAGCATGGAGCTGTATGTGTCGGCCGATTCCAGTGTAAATGAGCCTTATCTATCTATCTATCTATCTATCTATCTATCTATCTATCTATCTATCTATCTAGTATCTATCTATCTGCAGCAGTGGTTTTCATCCTGTGGGTCACGACCCAAAAGAGGGTCTCGACCCCCTGTTGAGTGAGTCGCCGCATGCCTTCTGTTAGAAAAATAATTATTAAGAAAGGCAAAAAATTCAAAATAATAAGATAAATAATAATTAAAAAAGCAAATAAATAAAAAAGGGATAAAAAGTAAACAATGATAAGAATCTATCTATCTTCACTTTCAGCCAGAGAATGCTATATTGGATAATATATTGGATTAAATTGAAGATTTATATTGAATATTGGATAAAAGGTCATACAGCCTTTCCTAACCTCTTCCTGGCCAGAGACACCTGTCATTGAACGCGGTGACATGTTAGGTATTGACGAATGATTTAGGGGAAGTAGGGATCAATTTTAATTTTGTTAAGCAATTACTGTTAATAAATGTTTGCTGACTATTCGTCCAGCTATCTAATGTACAGAGTGAAGCAATACAGTACATAGCCTCCAGAATGGGTTTATATGGTCTTCTGTACTAAATCTGAAAACCATCTTGGATATTGTTATAAGCGGGCCATACATATATGACACTTTGGTCAATTTCTGCTGAAACTGACAAAAATAGAACTGTAGGTGACCCTGCTGGCAACACTTGGTTCAAGAGAAGTGGATTTTTCAATCAACTTTTGTCGAAGGAGCCCAAAATGTATTTGGATCTATTCGGATAGAGTTATTCACAAATAATGATAGCAGATAGTAACATTACTAGTAAATAAACACACCACGCCAGTCGTTTTTTGATTGTCTAAAACCTTTCAGTTCACTTCTGAAAATTCAGATGCATCTGGACACTTGAATTCGTTATTTTTTCCATTCGGATATTGGGATGATCGATTCAGAACAAAACAAATCTTACATGTCTGTCAAAAGATACACTCGCTGGCCACCTGTTGTACTGCTCCTTAATGCAAATATTTAATCAGCCAATAACATGGCAGCAACTCAATGCATTTAGGCAGGTAGACATGGTCAAGACAATCTACTGAAGTTGAACCCGAGTATCAGAATGGGAGAATAACTGGCCTGCATGCAGTCCAGAACTTTCACCAACTGAAAATATTTGGTGCATCTTGAAAGGAAAAATATGACAAAGAAGACCCAGGACTGTTGAGCAGTTAGAATCCTATATCAGGCAAGAATGGGACAACATTCCTCTCCCAAAACTCCAGCAACTGGTCTCCTCAGTTCCCAGATGTTTACAGAGTGTTGTTAAAAGAAGAGGGGATGCTACACTGTGGTAAACATGGTCCTGTCCTAACTTTTTTGAGACGTGTTGCTGACATAAATTTCAAAATGACCTTATCTTTTTCTTAAAATGGTTCATTTTCTCAGTTTAAACATTTGATATGTTTTATACTTTGTATTATGAATAAAATCTGGGTTTATGAGATTTGCAAATGATTGCTTTCTGTTTTTATGTAGATTTTACACAACGCCCCAACTTTTTTGGAATTGGGGTTGTAAAAAAGCAAGCTACTCATTACAACCAATATATGCAGAAGAGCATATCTGAATGCACAACACATTGAACCTTGAAGCAGATGGGCTACAGCAGCAGAAGACCCCACCGGGTGCCACTCCTGTCAGCTAAGAACAGGACACAGAGGCTACAATTTTGGGTTACCAAAATAAGACAATTAGAGATTGGGAAAATGTTGCCTGGTCTGATGAGTCTCAATATCTGCTGCAACATTCGGATGGTTGGGTCACAATTTGGCATAAACAACATGAAAGCATCGATCCATCCTGCTTTTTATCAACTGTTCAGGCTGGAGGTGACATAATGGTGTGAGGGATATTTTCTTGGCACACTTTGGGCCCCTTAGTACCAATTGAGCATTGTTTAAACGCCACAGCCTACCTGAGTATTGTTGCTGATCATGTCCATCCATTTATGACCACTGTGTACCCATCTTCTAATGGCGTCCTCCAGCAGGATAACAGGCCAAGTAACAAGATATTAATCCAATAGAGCACCTTTGGGATGTGTTGCCATAGGAGACTTGCATAGTGGATATGCAGCCAATAAAATTGCAGCAACTGAAGAAGTGGATTGGTGGATACAGATTAAGAACTTTTAAGAGCTTTCCAGTTTCCACCAATAAATTTGTTATATTTAGAGATTTTAGAAGCTTATAATCTTTAAAAAATAATACACTCCAGGTAGCTCTAAATTATAGTAAAAAAAAAGTGACCGAAAAGATTATTAAAGCTTTTTTTTTT
>NW_017306604.1:1320554-1321754 GCF_000935625.1 Nanorana parkeri
AAATTAGCTCATTTTGTTAATTAACCTTTAAGACAGAGTTTACTCCCGAGGTTAAATAATAAACTCTGGAGGCAGCTCCAAATTGACTATTTTATACTTGCACACAAAGTGGAAAATGTCAAGCCCTGTGGCCTTTAAGAGACTTTGAGATGCGTGAGACAGAATTTACCTTAGGGGGACATATGATTGCCAACACATACAATGAATATTCATTGTATAGCTAAACACGGGTTGTGGGTTCAGATCTTGTCTATTTTAGAGTGACAACTTATGTACTAAAACGTTTACAGCCTTATTCCATCATATTAATATAGGTCATAAATCCTAGTTGGAAAAAATGAAAATGTAAGAGCTTTGCATATGTATTGAGATTGGTGACAGTGGCGTCACAAGGAGGGTGACTGTCCCCACCTCTCTCTGCCGGCGTCCATCACCAAGATGGCCGCCGGCGGGTATCAGAATACTGCCGCGCAATGACGTCATCGTGCACGCGTGTGGTGACGTCACGCGCATGCATAGTGACGTCTCGGCCGGGTGACACTCGGTTACCGCTACGGTTGTCACCCACCCCTGATTGGTGATGTCATTTCAGAGGACATTATGGTGGATGGTTTTTGGTAGGGACGCACGGATACCAGGTATTTGGACTTGTGCTCGCCCTAATGTTCAGATACCTTCCCCGATTCCAGAACTTCCGGTCAGATGAAAATTTCCTCTGACCGGCAGTGCCATAGGGGAACATGGAGCTGGCTTCCTGGGCAATCAGGAGGCTGGGTGACAAGTAAAAAACCACCTCCCAGCTTCCTGATTGGTCGGGTAGCCGGCTCCATGCTGATTGGCCAGGAAGCCACCTTCCCGGCCAATCAATTGAGCATTGTTTAAACGCCACAGCCTACCTGAGTATTGTTGCTGATCATGTCCATCCATTTATGACCACTGTGTACCCATCTTCTAATGGCGTCCTCCAGCAGGATAACAGGCCAAGTAACAAGATATTAATCCAATAGAGCACCTTTGGGATGTGTTGCCATAGGAGACTTGCATAGTGGATATGCAGCCAATAAAATTGCAGCAACTGAAGAAGTGGATTGGTGGATACAGATTAAGAACTTTTAAGAGCTTTCCAGTTTCCACCAATAAATTTGTTATATTTAGAGATTTTAGAAGCTTATAATCTTTAAAAAATAATACACTCCAGGT
>NW_017306604.1:1321956-1325483 GCF_000935625.1 Nanorana parkeri
TATACTTTTTTTTTGTTGTGTGGGGGGGGGGGGTTGGGATGTTTAAGAGAGTAAAATTAGCTCATTTTGTTAATTAACCTTTAAGACAGAGTTTACTCCCGAGGTTAAATAATAAACTCTGGAGGCAGCTCCAAATTGACTATTTTATACTTGCACACAAAGTGGAAAATGTCAAGCCCTGTGGCCTTTAAGAGACTTTGAGATGCGTGAGACAGAATTTACCTTAGGGGGACATATGATTGCCAACACATACAATGAATATTCATTGTATAGCTAAACACGGGTTGTGGGTTCAGATCTTGTCTATTTTAGAGTGACAACTTATGTACTAAAACGTTTACAGCCTTATTCCATCATATTAATATAGGTCATAAATCCTAGTTGGAAAAAATGAAAATGTAAGAGCTTTGCATATGTATTGAGATTGGTGACAGTGGCGTCACAAGGAGGGTGACTGTCCCCACCTCTCTCTGCCGGCGTCCATCACCAAGATGGCCGCCGGCGGGTATCAGAATACTGCCGCGCAATGACGTCATCGTGCACGCGTGTGGTGACGTCACGCGCATGCATAGTGACGTCTCGGCCGGGTGACACTCGGTTACCGCTACGGTTGTCACCCACCCCTGATTGGTGATGTCATTTCAGAGGACATTATGGTGGATGGTTTTTGGTAGGGACGCACGGATACCAGGTATTTGGACTTGTGCTCGCCCTAATGTTCAGATACCTTCCCCGATTCCAGAACTTCCGGTCAGATGAAAATTTCCTCTGACCGGCAGTGCCATAGGGGAACATGGAGCTGGCTTCCTGGGCAATCAGGAGGCTGGGTGACAAGTAAAAAACCACCTCCCAGCTTCCTGATTGGTCGGGTAGCCGGCTCCATGCTGATTGGCCAGGAAGCCACCTTCCCGGCCAATCAACATCGAGCTGAACAAACAGCCGGCTTGATGCTGATTACCTGAGAAGCCTGCTTTCCAGCCTATTAGCATGGAGTCGGCTTCCCAGGCAATCAGGAAACTGGGCGGGTCATTACTCGCCGCCCGGCTTCCTGATTGGCCAGGAAGCCGGGTCGATGCTGATTGGCTGGGAAGCAGATCTCCTCGGCCAATCACAATCGAGCCGGTCAAACAACATGGAGCCGGCTTCCCGAGGAATCCTGATTGCCCAGGAAGCTGGCTCCATTCCAGCGGAAGCACTGGTACCGGTACTCGATGTTGGCGAATCCCAAAGCAAAAAATTGGTACTCGTACTCGATACCGAAAAGCCGGTATCGGTGCATCCCTAGTTTTTGGATTTTACAAACGGGATTGGTTCTTTTTCAGCCCAAACATTTTTGCTGACAGCAACTTTACATGTATGTAATACTGGACTGTGACTTCTCCTTTCAGCACCAAATTCTGCTGCTTTCATCTCCATAATGTTTCCAAAATATGCACCTTTTTAACCATCGACACCACCAAGCTACTAATTTATTCCCTTGTTATCTCTCACCTTGGCTACTGCAACTCCCTCTTCATTGGCCTACCTCTACACAGACTATCCTGCCTTCAGTCTATTATAATGCTGTTGCCAGACTTATCCACCTCACCAACCATTCAGTATCTGCCACACCTCTCTGCCAATCCCTCCACTGGCTTCCACGTGAGAAAACCCTAACAACAACATACAAAGCCATCTACAACTCTGCCTCAACTATACAGTAAGCCCCCTACATATAAACATTTAAGTTGTGGACTTTGAAAGATACAAACATGCGTTTGCATGTCCAATCATGTTTGTTAGTTCACGTGTCTGGCACACATTGTCACATGCGTGTAATTTTGTATACTTTGTACAGTACAACAGTATGTTTATTTCAAGTCCAGGATGTCCAGAAACAAGTGTAAAAGCAGCAGTGATGTAGCTGGGCACCTGGGCTTACTTTGTTGAACTTACAAACAAATTGGACTTAAGAATGTGTTCTCAGAATGGAACCCGTTCATGAGTAGAGGCCTTACTGTATTACCAATCTCATCTCAAAATGTCCCTCAAGCTGTCCTCTCCACTTCTCTCAAGACCTACTGCTCTCTATCTCCCTCATCACCTCCTCCTACGATCCCCTCCAGTACTTCCCAGAGCTTTTCCCATCCTTTGAAACTCTCTACTCCAAACTGTTTGGCTATCTCCTAATCTTTCTGTCTTCGGGCGATCCCGGGAAACTCATATCTCAACCATGTTGTTGCCTCAACAATGTGTGGCATGGTGACAACCGAAAGAACACAAATGAGAGGGAGTTGTCACCCTATACCAGAAAATCCCTAAATAAGGACCTTCAAGGTAGGATCACCGGGTATTTTTTACAGATTAAAACAAATATTTAAAGTGACATTAAAAGCTTTTTTTTTTTTGCTCCCCCAATGTTAGTGCAGGGACTTCAATTATGCCTCTTAATCCGATCTTCTTCTTCTTTAGTGTAGTTTTCATATGTCCTTCCAGCGCTTGTGCGGGTCTCTGATCCAGCGCTGACTCCTCTGTCCTCTTCTTCTCTCATGCCCCACGGTGTGTGTGTGCACGCGCATGCTGCTCCATAGACTTACCTTGTGTCTCTCCTTGTCTCCCGGCCGAACATGTGAACTGCGCATGCTCCCGCCCCAAGATCCTTTGCGGCCTCCTGAGAAATTTTCAGATGAACGGACGGTAGCGCACGGCGGAGACACCGGTAAGTATTAACCCTTTGAAAAGGTTTTTTTTTTCTTTTTAATTGTTTTGCATATATCTCCTGCTTGCTAGCAGGAGATATATGCAAAAACCGCTGAGGATTTAATAACCATTTAAAACAACCTTTGAAAATACATTAACATGTTGCAGCTTACATGAGATTTATTGATTGTTATTGGTTTACAGTTACTTTAAAGTGGAAATTTACAGAACGAAAAAAAGCCCAGAAATAAATGTGCATGTGTGTTAATTTCCCAAAAGCATAGTGCCTGCATTTATTTAATTTGTGTGCCTGAAAATTTTAATAGGCCACTAAAACATTTATCGGACAGATCAGCTGAATTTAATGCATGCACATGAATGTAATGTTTGCAGTACTTTGTATGAAAAATTCAATTTACTAAAAAGATTGTACAGGATTTGATACTGCCACTGCTGATTTATTAAAGTGACACTAAACTTAGGAGCTAAACCTTAAAAATACATTCAAGGACCTTAACTAGTAACAAAAATGTATCTTATTTGTGTATCATTCGCCTGTAGATCCTCAAATCATCTCTGAATTGGTGCTGACACTGTCCTTCCTTCTGGAGGGGGGCTACTTTTGTTCCCCATGGTCCCTGTGTGTGTTGTAAAGTAGTCACCTCTCCAAGCTGGCCCCTGTGATGGACTACAGTCTTATGTTTAGTTTACTAATTTGTATTGAGATTGTAGTCCATCACGGGAGCGAGCTATGATCATCCAACATAATGTTTGTTACCTGGAAAATAATGGAAATTAACTGTGCAGCAAAAATGTTTATTTATTAATTTGTGTGTATATATATATAT
>NW_017306604.1:1325808-1367713 GCF_000935625.1 Nanorana parkeri
CTCTGCTGATTGACAGCAGCAGTGGGCGGGTGCATTAGCTAGTTTGCTATTGGCTATTGCAAAGTGCAATAGCCAATAGGAATCTAGCTATGCAATTGTATGCCTTTCTTTTCTTTTCTGACGGTCAGGCCGCTGCTCCCGATGTCAGAAAAGAAAAGAAAAAAAAAACGATCTCAGGGAAAGGTTTAATCTGCTCGATTGAGCAGATTAAACCTTTCAGGTAAAAAGTGTTTCTCTCCCGGCCGGGATGTGTACTCACCGGCCCAAGCAGCTTCATCGGGTAACGAAGGGAAGGGGGAGGAGTCCAGTGATGTCATGGACAACGACATCACCAGACTTCTCCCCCCCTTCCCTTCATTAGCCGACAGCCACTTGGGGAAGGGGGGAGGAGTCCGGTGACGTCAATGTCCGTGACGTCACCGGATCTCCGACGGAAGACACGGAAGCCGGCGGAGAGGTGAGTACTGATCAAAAGAACTTTGATCGATCAAAATCATTTTGATCGATCAAAAAAAATAACGATTAATCGTGGGATTAATCGTTAATTTCCGCAGCCCTAATAAATACATACTAATACATACTAATATAAATGCATAAATGGGCCACAGAGTAATCTCAAAGCAAAGGTATTGCAGAGCTCAAGGTGGCACACTGTGCCCGGAGGAAAGGAAGTCTAATCCCTGCATTTGGAAAGTGCTCTTCACAGTAAGAGCTGTGCAAAAGTGGAATAAACTTCTGCAGGATCTGGTTTCAGCCTAATCAGTAGATAGTTTAAAAAAAGGATGGATGTATTTCTAAAAAGTTTAAACTATAACAGGTAACCGATATTGATAATAAATAACTTTGCAGAGTGAAAATTCCATAAGTTGCTCTTTTGGAAGGATATTTTTCCTTTTAGAGAAAACTGGATCATGCTTTCATAAGGATTTTTTTGCCTCCTTTTACAGATGTAGCGATAAGAGGATGCAAGGTTTTTTAATAATTTACTTTTGCTTTTTTTCCCATCATTTTTCAAAAGTAATGAAACAGCAATTTTGTGGGGAATCCCATGGGGGAATGTGACGATGGGGGACTGCATATGTGAATATCTACTCCTTACTCTCTCGATAAAGGAAACCTGTTATTGTGGCCCAGTTGAGCAATTACAAGTTACCAGGGAGCCAAGGAAGGACAGGTATCCGGACGATACAAGCTCACAAAACAACTCGTACAATTAGCTTATTGCATGGTTAATGTATCACCCTTCAGTCATTTCAGCTACAAGTTCGGTCTTTCACAAACAGTTGCAGCTCTTCATGTGTTTCTTTGCATAGACTATTAAAAAGCTTTTTGTTTCCGACAGCCTAAAGCATAGCTTTCACCGAAATGGAAAACATTACAATTATGATCCATAAGGATAGCAATTATTGTTGAACAACTTTTGTGAGCGGTTATACAAGGCAATCTCCATGGTGAAATGTTTTGTGAAGCACCTAAAGCACTTAACTCGTACATCAAGATAATAGTCATTTTCCTGTAATCTGCAGGGAGAACATATTGTATATGAGCTATATTTATAGCCTCACCATTGTGATTACATTCAGACTTATACTTATCTAGTCAAACTTCAGAAAAATACCATCCTTGATTAAAACACACAGTTGTTGCCTTGTTTCCTGGAAATCATGTTTTTTTTCCTACAAATAGAATTATGTGCATGTACTCATAGAGCAGGATCAGAGCCTGTGTTAATGGGGGCAGCAGGGGCATTGGTCTAGGGTTATGGCAGCTGGGCCATATGGTCACTTGTTGCCTGTTGATGATCACTTTGTCTCCTGTTTTCTCTCTGTCATGTACATTCCTGTAAACCAATGAATGGCTGATAAAAACTGAACTTATTTTATACCATCATATTGGTAGTAGATTTTTCTGGAGAACTTCTATTGTTTTCCTAAGCTAAGTGAACACCGGGAATGCATTTTCTTTGCACTCCTTCCTCAACAGACTTGTCTCACAAATGTTAAATCTATCAAATAAAATCTGTATTTATGCAAATGGATGGGAGACTAGTTAAATGGGCAGGTCCACAGAGTTGTGAAAAATGACTCATTATGTAAATGGTCTACAGTTGTGACTAGAGTGGCCCTTCTGCCATGGGGCCAATGCTATTCAATGTGTCATTAATGATAGCAAGGTTTGAATTATGACTTTAATTTCAGTGTTTGCTGATGATGACTAATTGCCCACTTTGGGGGGAAAAAAGACACACATGTGCTACCTTCACCCTGTGCGCCCCTACCACTGCTATGTCCTGCAGGACCTGCTCGCCCCCTACTACTGCAGCAACTCGCCTCTCATTTTTGACCTGCCTCTCGATGCAGTATTTTTTGGAAGGTGAATTAAATGCCTAGATTTTATTGAAATGATGACAATATGGGGGTGAATGTATGATGGTTTTGTGCATTAGTTACTGCACAGCCATGCAATGGCATAATTTGTACAAAGGGCAGCTACAACAACTGTTCGGGAAGTGTATTCTGCATACCTAAAAAAGGCCCTAGCAAGATATAATCAAAAAGAGACCTAAGAAGGACAGTTAGATCTATAGAACTGTGAGGTAAACAAGGGTCTGTAGCTTACCACACTGCAATCTACAGTGTAGCACTATATAACACTGCATAGCACAGTATAGCAAAGTATCTCGGACAAGCGCCAACACACAGTGACAATATATCTTTTGGGATTGCATGGGCTGGCTTGTCCATTCTTTCAGGTCATTGGCTCCCAGGGAACCATTTGGCCAGGCACAAGGGCTATGCAGTGCATTATGGGTTCAGGCACAAATTGTGCCCATAAATTTAGAGTTTAACTGAATTGTGAAAACGTGAGATCCACCTCGAACCAGTGTTAATATTGACAGCAAATTTTGAGTTGCAGGGTTATTCACAAAAGGGTGAAGAGTTTGGAGAAGGCAGAAGAAGTGAACAATTGAGGACAACATAGCTGAACTGGAAAATGTGAGCTGAATTGGAGAATTTTTCCAGGTCAGCTATGTATCCTAGATTGTTCTTTTCTCCTTCCTTCTCCAAACTCTTCACCCTTTTGTGAATAACCCTGTTAGTTTTAGTCATAGTCTTTTGATTAAAATGCCATTAATTTTAGTCATATTTTAGTCATCTGAATTGTTTTAGTTAGTCAACTAAATATACATTATATTTAGTCAACTAAAATCTAGTGGGTTTAGTTAATGAGTAATTTAAGAATTTCTCTAGAATTTCCAATCTCATTATATACTCCTGGAGAAAAACTTCTGTTAAGCTGTTAATCTGTTAATACTTATGTTATTAAGGTTTGAACAAGCAATGCAGACACAGATTTACCTGTTGTGATATATAACGTGTCTTTATTTATCTTAAAATTAGGACAAAGGACAAGTATTGATTGATTTGAATTGATATATGCATCGATTATAACAACTTGCATATGACATTCTTCATTCTTTCAAGCAAAAGTGTAACTCTAAAATCTTAAAATGGCAAACTGTATTGGCTGTAATGCCATTGCACATATTACCTATTAGCTGTCCTTTCAGGATGGAACTGGAACTAGAAGTCCAAAGAGATTAGTTCTGATTGGATCTCTTCCCAAACATTTTAGTCTAGTTTCAGTTAGTCAACTAAAATGTCAATATATTTTCGTTATAGTTTTAGTCATCATAACTTAGTTTTTATACACAGGGTTATTAACACAAGGGTGAAGAGTTTGGAGAAGGCAGGAGAAGTGAACAATCTAGGACAACATAGCTGAACTGGAAACATTCTCCAATTCAGCTCACTTTCCAGTTCAGCTATTTTGTCCTAGATTGTTCTCTTCTCCTGCCTACTCCAAACTCTTCACGCTTTTGTGAATAACCCTGATAGTTTTAGTCACTGAAAAAGTGTTGTTGGCAAAAACTATGACAAAATTATTAGCCGTCGAAATTATCACTGACTTGAACCAAACGTGGCTCCATACCCAAATCTCATCCATAATCACAGATCTGGAATGAGATTGTGTGATGCCACTCCAGTGCTGCACACTGTTCTTTTTGCTGGAGAGAAATCTGTACCTGAGAACCTGCAGCGCTTTTTGATCGTTATTCCACCGATAGTCAGTTCACCAGAAATCAGGAGACAACTCTAACATGGGAAATCAAAGCCCTGCCCCTCTACCAAGAAAGCCTTCACCACACAGAGACACAGTGCAGAACAAGGCATGGTAAGTCACTAATGGGGGAAATGATCAACTGTAGGGAGACCACAAATAATACTGGTGGCTAATGATTTGTTCTCAGCTTTTTTGGGGCACAGCTTTCACAGCTGAGACCTTTTTTTTATTCTACAGTACGCAACATTTGCTAGATAAACGGGTTTCTACTATTGGCTTTAATTAGTAATGAGCATCAAATAAATACATGCAACAATAACATAATTGCTGCATCTATACATTTGAACATCACATCCTTTGATAAATCGAACTTACACAACCGTGACTCAATCAGATGCAATATGCATATTGATTTTTATGTTAAAAACAATATTTACTCTCCTCATTTCAGCCTAACTCTGTGTAATCAAAGAGCACAGTGCAAGCAAGTAAACATATAAAATATGTGGGGTCAGGCATTTTGTCTGAGTCAAGGACGAAAAGAGACTGTCTCTTTGCAGTGACGTCATTGTGTCATTGACCTTAGCTGTGTGTACTGTATATAAGTGAAATGCTGTATATTAAGTTTATCTCCAAACAAAAAGCAAATACAAAATTACATTATATGTGTCTCTTAACCCTTTCGCTGCCAAGGCCTTTTGTGCTTTTTTTGTACATGTTATATTCACATTTTAGGCCTGAAAATTACTTAAAACCCCCCAAACATTATATATTTTCTGAAAGCAAAAACTCTGTTGAATAAAATGGTGGCAGTTGCTAATTTTGTTGTTGCATGATATTAGCGCAACTCTTTATCAAACCCCAAAATATAGTAAAAAATGTATTTAGTAAAGTTAATTTTACTGCCCAAAAACACAATATAATAAAAAAAATTGTAAAATATAAAATCTGAGGTTACATCAAGTAAATAGACACCGAACATGCTCAGGTTACAAACTGCATGCGTCCGTGAAATGGCGACAAAATACGGTGCCCCAAATTGCTATCACACAGAGTAGTTTCCTAGCCCCCTAGTGATAGCATACTAGTGGTGACAGGTACTCTTTAAGGTTACATTAGGGGTAAATTAGACCCCTTTACACTACAAAAAAGTTATTGGAGCGCAGACTGCATTCCAATAGCTTATTGACTGTCTTCTGCAGCCAAGCAATGACAGCTGAGAGACCGGAAGTGATGTAATCAGCGTCACTTCCGGTCCCATTCAGCAGGGAGGAGATTGGCGACTGAATGTCGACACCCGAGATGCCAGTCCCGTGCCCACAGGAAACAAAGCAGGGGTGTCAAACTCAGCCGCCAGAATATCTTCCAGTGTAAAGCCGACAGCTGGCTTTACACATGTAAACAGAGTTAATGGGTGTAAACAGCTATTGCCGCCAGGAGTCTTTTTAAAGGGCCCGCTGCCAGTGACGTATCAGATATATCAGTGGCAGCGAAAGGGTTAAAGCAGATATGTCCTTTATTTATGGAGAATATTTATACATTTTATCTTGAAACTGGGTATATTCTTTAGCCTGGATTCAACCTCTTTTAAGCACATTTTCACTGATAAAAATTAGCAGTACTGGGTGCAGGAGACAAACAGTGGCATATGCAAATAAATTCAGGCCTGGAACAGAAGTCGGAGGTGTCTGTGAAAGGCCTGCATGACTGGGTTTGGAGAGGCAAAGTGGTAGTTAGGGTTAACTTCTTTTTTATTATTATTATTATTGTTGTTATTATTTCTAAACAATAAGGTGAAGTTAGCTTAAACTCTTACCTGATTGGCTGAGAGGAAGGAGATTGGAGGCAGAGTCGTGGATGGTTCCAGATTCAGATGGAGTAAGCAGTGTTGAAGCACCAACATGCCCTTACTTGTTAAAATTTAGTTGTCATATTTTCTGATTTCCGATTTCTGTTCCTTTGATAACCTTTACTTGAGATTGGGGAGCTGTCTTAGGAATGGCTTCCCCATGGTAACGGGCATTGTGAAGTTTCATTTGTGATGTAATGTCCCTAAGGTGGTTTTGTGATACTGGGGGCCTTGTATGCAGATACAGGTTGGTTTTGTGATAAGATGACCTTCAAGGACCTTTAAACCTAGTTAATAGTTACATTGTTTAGGATGTTATTTGGCTTGTATTTGATAAAATAGCGGTGATGAAACATGAAACATAAAACATTGTTTACTTCCCATAATAATATAAGTCAATGACTTGCCTGTTGAAAATGAAAAATGTTTACAAGCGATCAGGGCAGCAGATGTTACATTGGCCAGGCCCGGATTCCTCACAAGGTCACCGAGGCCCGGCCTCGGGGCGGCAGCGGTGTCCTTGTGAGGAAGTAGGACAAGCAGGACTAAATGTAGAGTGAGGGAAGCCGATTGTTCATTTACATGTGATCTCAGCGATGTCCCCTCCCCCCTGCATTTGCCTCTCTCCTCTGGTTCTGTCCTCCGGGCTCCGCCACCGAGTCTCTCCTCAATGCAGTAAGCAGAGCGGCAGGGTTAAAACTAACCGCTCCATGTAGACAGTGAGAGGGGAGAGCTGTGCTCTTCCTCTCTCACCTGTCACAGGAGTCTCAGCACAATGCTGTGCTAGAACTTCTGTATTGGAGGTGACAGCGTCAATAAAGAGAACCTGTCACCTCCAATCGCTATCACACAGGGGATTGTTTTCTCCTGTATGATAGCAATAAAGTTAGGTGGAAAAAAATTTAATTGATTAAAAATGTTTTTTTTAAATAATATGAAATAATTAAATAAAAAAATAAAAAGGTGATTAAAAAGTAAAAAAAATCCAGCCATATTATAAATACAGAGAATATTACTAATACCTAGATTTGGGTGAACAGCAGCAGAACAGCCTTTGGTGAATGTATGGGCAAATTGGACTGGTAAATGGGCTTCATAAAAACAGCAAATGTTCCGGGGTGTTCATTGGAATAAAAAAACAACAGATTGACTGCAACTAAACAACATTGGAAACGTTTTTAGACACCTAACCATCACACCTACAGTATATGAGTTTCTTGGACTTCCCATTCTAAAACCATGGGCATTAAAGCAGATGTAAACACAGTCACCAAAACAAATTCTGTAAGTGAAGCACTGACTCTTTTGGGAGCTGCTGATATGTTGGGTCCTCTGGCCGCTCCCACTGGACCTAGACTCACCGACACACCAGTAACATAAAGTGGATTTTATTAAAGACAGAGTGAAAGCACTGCAGAAATAAAGGTTTGTTAAGGCAATATGGAATAAACAAACAGACTTAGCAACAATGTTGGAAATAACAACTGGAATAAGTACAAAAAATGGTCAAATTTAAGGGCTAGCCTAAATTCAAAAGGCCCCAACAATGCCACTGGCACATAGATTCCTGCTGGGGCAATCTTTCCCTAGAGTATTGTTATAATCCAAGGGGGATGAGATGCTCCAAAGGTCCTGAGCAGTCTCTCCATTAGGCAGCAAAGTCTTTAGATAGAAGCCAGAAAACACAGAAAAAACACAGGAGGCCAAGAGGCCTGTCACCACTACTGCTTATCCTGGAGGCCAAGCAACAGGTCACGCCACACATGGAGCTCCCCTCTTAAGCTGGCACATGCTAGATTTGCATGTTTCTCCCACTCTGGAGCTCTCAGTCCTCTCAGCAGCATGGCACAGCAAATTGAAGCTTTATAGTCTCTGCAGCTCTGTCAGCAGGTCAGTTCCCTCCTCACTGGAGTCTGCAATCCTGCACTCTGTGGCCTGTGACTTCAGCAGTCTCAGTGCATCAAAACATAGCATCTGCCCTTGTGGTGCTCACTCTCTCTCCCGCTGCTCTGCACACACTGTCCCTCTGCAAAGTTCACCGCAGCGCAAGAGTCCCTTAACCCCAGCACTCTCCCCCTTTAGTCTGGTAGGGAGGGTTACTGGTACAGCTGCTGATGCAGCCAATCCAGATCCCCTCTCTCATCTCCTTTGGGCCCTACTGTCCTATCACGGCAGGGGAGAGAGAAAGACTGTATGGGTCGGCCTTAGGAATGCCCAAGCTGTGCAGCCTAAAATGTCTGCTAGTCAGCGCTACTTAGGACTTCGCTATGGTAGTTCCGATATTCAAAAAAGGGTCCAGATGCCATCCGGGAAACTACAGGCCGGTTAGTCTAAGCCCCCATTCACACCTAGGCGTATTGTAATATGCGCGTCTGTCGCGCGACCGTCACGCGGTTTTTTTACCGCGATTCGCGGTAAAAAAGTTGCGCGGCCGTCGCGCGATTACAAAGGCTACTTGGCAGTATCCCAATGGAAAACGCCCTACAAAACGGCCCAAAGTAGTCCCGGGACCTTTTCAGGCGTGGGCCGTTTTGTAGCGCGTTCGGGACGGGCGGAAATACGGCAAGGTGGGAACGAGTCCATTGACTCCAATGCAATTTATATTTTTGAGCGTTTTGTAGAGCGTTCTTCGAGCGTAGAACGCGCTACAAAACGTTCAGGTGTGAACGAGGGGTAACATCGGTGGTTTGTAAAGTGTTAGAGGGAATGATTAACGACCACCTAGTAGAATTTGTTTGGGATAATGACATAGTAAATGACAACCAGCATGGATTTCGGAAAGACCGTTCATGTCAGACTAACCTGCTAACTTTTTACGAAGAGGTAAGTAGAGATCTGGATGGAGGGAGGCCGGTGGATGTGGTATACTTGGACTTTGCTAAAGCATTTGACACAGTACCACATAAACGTTTACTACAAAAGCTGAGGTCTATGGGCATAAATGAATTGATGTGTACATGGATAGAGAACTGGCTACAGGAACGGGTACAAAGAGTATCGATAAGTGGCACCTTCTCGGATTATGGAAGCAAAATAAAACAATTTCTGCAATGAGATCATTGGACAGAAAGTGAGTTACTTAGTTACCCGTGATAATAAAAACTAGAAAGATGGTGCAATGTGTGTAGTCTGGCCCTTTAACAAGCAGTGAAGAACATTTACATTACATGCAAAAAAACCTGAGGGTTTAATAACCATTTAAGAACTGAAGCCAACAGTTTTGGATAGAGTAAGGGAGGGTTATAACCACTGTCAGCTTTTATTGCCATTTGGGGGTGTTTCCCTTCACTTCCTGTCTCATAGCTACAACAGGAAGTGAGGGGAAATCCCTGCAAAGAGATGGAAAACCCAGGTGGGGAAAAAAATGCTTTAAAAGCGGTTTGAACTTACCTGTGTCTTCGCAGCGCACTCCCGTCCCAAAATCTGAATATTCTCGGGTGGCCGCAAAGCATCTTGGGGCGGGCGCCTGCGCAGTTCAGATTTTAGGGCGGGACGCTAGGAGAGACACAAGATAAGTATATGGACGCGTGCACCCGCATGCAGACATCGTGGGACAGGAAGTGCCAGCAAGGACAGAGGAGAATGTACATAAAATAAAAAAAAGATATGAAGTAACAATTCAAAAGCAAAATATATAAAACAAATATATATAAAGCTGACCCAAAACCATTACGGTTTCCAATTTATGAACTTCTCTAGAAAGGTGTAAATCATTTACACTGGCTAGACAGGATGGTCACAACTTAGCTACCTTCTGCATAACCAACAAAATGCATTAAAACTTATTTAGCATATAAACAATATTCTGGTTATTCACTGGAAATGCAATTTTGGGTCATATTCTTGCAAATTGCGTTGTTCATCCCTATTCACAATTTCTAGCTCTAGTTCGATGTGGACTTTCAGTAGACACGGTGCTCACTACAAATGTATCATGCCCTGGTCATCCAGCAATCAGTATGTAATATTAAATCGCCTGCTGTGTGTGCAGCATCAAAATGTAAATTTATGTAGTAAAATGTTCCTCACTTATCAGCATATGTTTCTTGATTTTAGGCCAAGTTCTTCCATATTGTAAAACACTGCCAAATAGGCTGCCATTATAGAAATACTAAATGAAAATAACATCTACATAAAGTTGCAGCCTACAAGAAAATTTACTGGTCTGACTGGTACAACCTCATATGAAGTCAATGACGTTAATAAATTAGTCCTGCCAGTATATAATTGTTTCTTCAATTTGTTCTGCTTGTAAGATTACTGAACATGACAACTGCATTGTCAACTGCATTGTCATTACACCATATCACCAACAATGTAAGTTATTTCATAGACAGCAGCCTCTTGTTGGACGTTGCTGTCTCTTAAAGAGACATTAAGGGCTCAGTCACACTAGATGCAGTGCGTTCCGGCCCGATTTTGGCCAGAACGCACTGCCTAGCATTGCAGCCGGCTCAGTTTTTAGTGGGGTAGAAGGGGGCGTGGCGGGCCATTCAAGTGATGGCGCCGTAGCCACGCGATCCGCTGCACGGGATCGCAAGGCACATTGTACCTGCGGTCCGGTCCTGTGCGGTGCAATCAAAATAGTGCTTGGGCACAATATGCACTTTGCGTTCCTGTGCGGCGGATCGCATTGCGGCCGGAGGTCGTGGCTATGGCGCCATTCACTTGAATGGCCCGTCACGCCCCCTACTACCACACTAAAAAGTGAGCCAAAATCGGGCCGGAACGCACTGCATCTTGTGTGACTGAGCCCTTAACTCAGGAGCTATATCTTAAAAATACATTCAAGTACCTTAACTATTAACAAAAATGTATCTTATTTGTGTATCACTCGGCTGTAGATACAACAATCATCATCATGAATTGGTGCTGACACTGTCCTTCCTTCTGGAGGGTGGCTACTTTTGTTCCCTATTGTCCCTGTGTGTGTTGTAAAGTAGCCACCGCTCCAAGCTCACTCCTGTGATGGACTACAATCTCAATACAATTAATAAACTAAATGTGAGATTGTAGTCCATCATGGGAGTGAGCTTGGAGTGTTGGCTACTTTACAACACACACAGGGACCATGGGGAACAAAAGTAGCCACCCTCCAGAAGCAAGGACAGTGTCAGCACCAATTCAGAGATGATTTGAGCATCTACAGCCGGGTGATACACAAATAAGGTACATAGTTGTTCATAGTTAGGGCACTTGAATGCATTTTTAAGATTTAACACATGAGTTAGGTGTCACTTTTATGACAAACCCAGAAAATTAGTGGTAGCTCCAAAAATAACCTAACATGACAAAGTTTAGTTTATACAGGATCAGCTTTGGGGATGAATGAATGGGGAGGAAGTGATGGGCAGGAAGTGGTTGAAGCATTATGTAATAGAGAAGCTTGGGGAAAATAAAGGCAGCTGCCCAGGATGTGCAGAGCTGCCTAGAGTTGGACAAGTGTCAGCCTGCTGGTTCACTGCTGGGAACACCAGAGTGGGTATGAGAAATAATAATAATAGGTGTAAAGCGCTACCCTGACCCCGAAAAGCCAAAGGCCCAATCCCTTCCAGCTTCCACAGCGCAGAAACACTAGTTGAGAAGATAACACTGTAGGACCTCAACTGGGTAAAGGATATTATTGAGATCTTCCCTGGGAGAGACACCAGACTTGTTCCTGAGGTCCATGCCATACTGGCTTTCCTGACATATTCAGCAGATAAAGGGCTTTTCTAGTTCTTCCTCCTGGACAGTTCCAGACCCCACCTGGGTCCACATCTGGCTTCTGCAGACTTTAGGCTTAGTTAGATTCTCCAATCTTGCACATCCTACCCCCAGGCTAGGCCCGGGGTCGGACTGCCTGAAGACATGGCAGTTCCTGATTATTTATGCAGTTCCCCTGCATTCACCCCTAGCCATGAAACTCCTAGTGATTGGCTGATGAGGCACTCCCAATTTTCTCCCATTGGCTGCCCCACTCTATGGTAGGGTCACACCCCACTACAGGTAGGTGCAGACAATAGCAGAAAGCCTAGGAATGACCAAATTATCATGGACTACAAATCAGCTAGACTGATTAAAGTTCCAGCAATACTAAATTTAAAGAGCCACTCTGCTTAGGGTGAAGGGGCTACAGGGGCAGGTGCTGAGTGTATTGGAGTGAATAGTGTGGTGTCCTCTGTGCTGTATGTGATATACTCCCCTTTCTGAGCGCTGTGCAGTATGTTACATACTCACTGTACACTGTGTTCTATGTGATATATTCTAGATAGCCTCAACACTATGTTGTACATTTCATACATACTCTATATCAGGGGTGCCCATAAGGTCGATCGCGAACGAACTGCTGCAGCCGGTGGCGGAGGAGGGAGTCGCTGTCACAGAACTAAGGTCGAGCTGTGAGGAGAGAGAGACGCAGGGCCGGGATCTGACAGCCGCTGCCTCTCTCTCCCCTCACCCCTCAACCCTCAACCGCCGCCCCCCCCCCCCCCCCCCCAGCGGTGAGGAGAGAGAGACGCTCGGACAGGTTCTGACAGCCGGCGCCTCTCTCCCCAGCGGTTGAAGTGCTTCTTTCACTTCTCCTCAGATCCCCCGCTGCCTCTGCCCGGGAGAGCAGGGGGGATCAAGAGGAAAAGCTGAGCCCCCGTGTGCGTGGCCGAGCGGCATAGGATCTGTACATATCTGTACCAATCCTCTGTGCAGGACATACACTGGAGCGATCAGCTGATCACTCCAGTGTTTGTAAATAACTGGGGACACTTAGTACTAGGTGTCCCCAGTTATGAATAAACAGGATGTGATTTATATCACTTCCTGTTCATTCATGAGTTTCTCAATGGGTAGAAACACTCTGTACAGAGGCTCCTCCCCATTCAGAAACTGGATGATAGTAAAATTGTTTTGGAATGAATGGGAAGCCTCTGTGAAAGGCCCCCCCCCCCCCCACCCAAGAGTAACAAAATAAAAATAAAATAAGAAATAATAGTAATAAAAAAAATTTTAAAAAATCCTGGAGGCTGGGCACTGGGTGACATCCCACGCCTGTGGGAGGGAGTGTGGGTGTGGTGGCACGTTTTTTTCTTGCCTAGGGCACAAAAGTAGCTGGCTACGGCTATGCTCCCTCAGTGCTCGTGCGGCTGCCGGCTGAATGTGCCAGACGCTGCAGATGGAAAGGGGCAGGACACCTCTCCCCATGTGCAACGTCAGCCACACGAGCACCACGGAAGGACAAGACGCCGGGGCCTCTAGAACGCACTGGACTGTAAGCCGGCCGACTCCCTGCGTTTAGGTGCGGGAGGGGGTGTGGGGTTGTAATGAAGTCAATGGCACCGCAGTCATGCCCCCCGTCCACAGTGCGATTGCCCGCACCCGTAACGCAGGCACATCAGAGCCTGCATTCCGGTCCAGTGCAATCTGCAAAAAAAGTGCTTGCAGCATTTTTGCAGATCGCACTGGACGGGTTCCGGTTGCAGGCGATCGCACTGTGGGCGAGGGGCCTGCCTGCGGTGCCTGGCTGTGGTGCCATTGACTTCAATGCACCGCCCCTGAATGCAGGTGTTTTTTCGTTGGTAGATCTCATTGAGCTCAACATTTGAAAAGTAGATCTCCAGATGAAAAAATGTGGGCGCCCCTGATCTATAGTGCTCCATTCTGAACACTGTGCTCTATGTTCTTTATTCTATAGCTCTAATCATCAAAGTATTTTCATATTAATAGACAGACATTATTTCTTCTGCTGAGACTCCCAAGTTCTACCTTGTTCAACGAATTTGCTAGTATGTTTAATGCTGAAACCGATTAGCAGGAAGCTACTGCAAATAAATTATTGAACCTTAGAGTTTCTTTCTTGCTTTTTTCCTATTTTCAGTCTCTTAAAATAAATATAATTGAACACTTGGGAGAAGTTGATGAAATATGACACAAAAACAGTTGTATGGCTTTGTCCTTGTCACTGCTCATTTTATTTTCTTCTTGCTGCTGGCAGGTATTTAAATCTTGCCTTTCCCAATGTAAGCAACGAGCAGAAAGGAATTAACTCAATGGGAAGATTACCCCCACAAACACAAATAACATATTTCCCTATCAACGCCAGGCAGAACGCTGCTTTTTAATTGCCTCCCATGCCTAATTACAATTAATCACCGTGTGAGATATTTAGTAGGTGGAACACTAAAGGTGGCCATACACTCTACAACCATCGCAAGACTTTAGTCTTGCGATGGTTGTAAAGGGATTAAAAAAACGTACGATCTGCCTATCTTGGACAGGCAGATCGCACTCTCGATCATCGCAAGCCCGCCCCCCTGAGGGGCGGGCTTCCGATGACCGCAATGCTGAACGGGCAGTGTGAGCGGGCGCACACCGGCCCGTTCAGCATTTACCTTCCGAGCACCGTTCTAACCAGCCGAGAATCGTACGATTCCCGGCTGGTTTTCGAACATGCTGGTTCGACAGAAGACGTGCGACCGTACAGTAGAAACGGTCGCACGTCTCCGTTCACACTGCTCGATTATCGTACGAAAAACCGATCGCATACGATTATCGTACGATAATCGTGCAGTGTATGGGGCACCTTAATTCAGTGTGTCTTGTTTGCATGGTCCGAGGCTGATTCTGTTTTTTTATTCATTCTGTAGATGGTTTGATTTCTGAAAATCAAATAACACCATGTGGGTGCCGCTATATCAATTAGAACATAGTAAAATATAAATCTCAGGTTAGAGTCCATTATATGGAACCATATAACAGGTCAGAAGTCAAGAGGCGTCATTAAACACTCAACATGCTGAACCATGTCTGTTACCAATTATTTAAATGAGCTCTGCACACAATAAATAATGCCTGTCTTCAATACAGGTTAATTTAATGGGTTTTCTTAATTACAGAATGCTTTTATTTCAGAATACATGACTACAAGTAATGGATCCAGTGCAAACCCAACTGCGGCTGGAAAACATCCTATGCTATATTATATGTAATCTTATTCTACATTGTATTATCTGAAATGTAATAAGTATTTTATTTTATGTGATGTACAATTGTAATATGACTTTTATGTTAGGACTTTTAACATCGACTTTGCTACATAATATTGTGTTACATAATAGTATAAGCTATTATAGAATATACTTTAATGTACGTAAAGCCGCACTCAACGGCCAGGACCTCAATGTAAAAAGGTTTATCCCCAGCAATCTACAATGTTACAAGCATGACAAGATCCACAGGATTAAACCTTTTTACATCGAGGTCCTGGCTGTTGAGTGGGTATTGACATACATTGAATTACTGGTGACGGCCGTGGCGTGCCTCTGTCGGCCAGCACTCGGCCTTTTGGATGGGACTGGTGATTTTGGGCATACGAATGTGATTGGTGTCCTTTTCACAAACATTTCTATACAATATACTTTGCTATATTATATGACACCACATGTAATATTACACTAGCAAAAGTGTGTCCATTCATTGAACAAGATGAAACAAGAAGATTGTGGTTCACGGATATAGTGAATTGCACTATAGCATTAGCGGTCAGTGGAGAATTGCATCAATATAATGTCAGTCACTGCAGAATTGCGCCGTTAGATTGGCAGTACAATGAAGAACTTTGCTTTCCTTTAAATATAGCAGCATACTGGAAAGTTAATTGTCTGTTGCACAAAACTGGTCATAGAGTGTCCTTGTATTAGTTTGTAAGCTCCTTTGGGCAGGGACAGATTCAATGGTAAAGAACCTATTACCACCTATTCATTTAAATCAATGGAAACGCACAAAAACATGTGTCGACTTGTGTTAATGTACATCGTTGCATATTACTATCGCGCATTGCAATGTACTTTGCATTATATGTCAATGTGCGTCATAAAACACAACTGATGTGCATGGAAAATGCATTGAGCAAAAACACAATGGTTTGAATTTAGACTAAGAGCCCATTCCCACCTGGGTGTTGTGGTAACAGACATTATGTGTGTTGGTGTGCATGTGTGTTTTGGAAGGTGCATTGTTGTACCATTCACAATGTATGGCTGGGCAATGCACCTTCTAAAACACATGCGCTAGAATGCACTGTGAAATGCATGGTGAAAAGATACAGTCTGTCCCAGATTCTTGTGTTTAAGCCCATTAATTTTGAATGGACCATTAAACACAGCAACATTAAACAAGCTAATTGGTTGCTATAGGCAACTGCTCCAAATTCTCCCCGTTGGCTTCAGGTGCGAATCGGCCCTGCAGGGCAAAGTAACAATGTCTTTGCTAAGAGCACACCCCATCCACACCTTAAAGGGTTTAGATCTAGCAGCATATATCTACTGCTAGCAAGCAGTAGATATATGCAAAAAGTTAGTTTTTTTTAAAAACCGCTTTAACAGCGGTTTAAACTTACCCCGTTTTCGCCGCGCGCTCCCGCCCAAGAATCTGCAACAGCTCAGGCGGCTGCAAGCATCTTGGGGCGGGCGCATGCGCAGTTCAGATTTTCAGCCGGGTGATGAGCAGAGACGCAAGGTAAATCTATGGACGCGTGCACCCGCATGCAGAAACCGCGGGATCGGAAGTGCCAGCAAGGAGAGAGGAGTCAGCGCTGGATCGGAGAGCCGCCGCACCGCTGGAGGGATAGATGAAAACATCAGGAAAGAAGAGGAAGATCGGATTAAGATACATCATTTAAGGTAAGTGCTGACATTAACATTGGGGGGAGGGAAAAAAATATTTTGACTTTAATGTCACTTTAACCAGTCCGGAAATGACTAGTATTGGCTATCCAGGGGAGCGGTGATGTCACTCCCCCAAGTCATGTGACAGTGCTTGGGCCTAGCAATTAGCTACTTGACCCGAGCACAGTTACGGGGAGGAGGTCACATGCTCCTCCATGTTTGGAAGTGCCGGATGAGGAGGAAGAAGAAGGAGCATATGAGCACTGTCAGATTCCCCTGCATAGGCAAGTTGGTAGCGTCTAATTAAAGTGATTTCTACGGTGGCCACTACAAGCTGAGAATGATATTCAGTTCCCAAAAGTGCAACTAAGTGACTGGCATTGTACAATGGGCACTGCTAGGACTTTGTACTTTTTTATCCTTATGCCAGAGACTGCCCAACAGCCTGCTTCTAAGGCAACCTTTTTCAACTGGGGTGCCATGGCACCTAGGGGTGTCTTCTGGCTTCTTTAGGATTGCCGCAAATTGTTCACAAAACATCATGTCTTTCCATAGTGCAGGCAGGCTGGGCACCAGCACCATGGTAACGAATGATGCTAATCCAGGGATGGTGGGATCCATTCAGAAAACTATGGAAGTTTGGTTCCCTCTAGACTTGCACCACTACCTGCCATCTGCCATGTTGCCCCAGCTGCCACTCCTGATCTGATGTTAGGGCTTTGATGTGAAGAGGGGACTAAGAATTCTGATACAAAGAGGGCTCCTGATGAGAAGGGGGGACTGAGGACTCTGATATGAAGGCAAGACTGAGGACTCTGATACAAAGAGGGCTCCTGATGAGAAGGGGGGACTGAGGACTCTGATATGAAGAGGAGGCTGAGAATTCTGATACAAAGAGGGCTCCTGATGAGAAGGGGGGACTGAGGACTCTGATATGAAGGCAAGACTGAGGACTCTGATACAAAGAGGGCTCCTGATGAGAAGGGGGACTGAGGACTCTGATGTGAAGGAAAGACTGAGGACGGTCTCTGATACAAATAGGGCTCCTGATGAGAACAGGGGACTGAGAACTTTGATGTGAAGGGGCGACTGAGGACTCTAATATGAATGTGGCTCCTGATGTGGGGGGACTCTCGTGTGAAGGAAAGAACCCCACATTTTGTGTTTTTGACTGGGATCCCCCCTTAACAAGCTTACCTTTATCTGGGATAAGGGTTTGGTATGTACAGTGTATATTGGAGGGACCACACACTGTTTTTTACATTCTAGACTGTGGTGCATCGAGATTTTGCATACTTTTAATGGGGCCATGACTAAAAGAAGATTGAGAACCTCTGTTTTAAGGGATAAAATGTCTGTTCCCATGAAAGATAACTTTTCCAATATTGGTCAGCTCTGATGAACTTCTACAACATGTACATCCATTGTAAAAAAAATGTTTTTACTTTTTCTATTATGTATAACCCAAGCTGTAATTTTGGTTTTGCTTCCCTTTCATTTTAATGGCTTTTTTTTCCCTTTATTTAATTTCCACATCTCAAAGAAACTCAGCTTAGAGTATCAGCAACAGAAAGGCTGCTTAGACAATTGCTGCTTAGACAATTATATTACCTGAATGGAAGAGAAAAATGAGTAATTTCTCCAAGACGTCTCTTCTAAATATATTTTGTGCTACAATAGAAAACTCGATAAATTGAATTTCTGACTCCGGGTGGAATTAAGATTTCTTCTCAAAGCTTAAAAACATAAAGTTAAAAAGACATTTCGAGGGGTACTGATGGGAGGCAATAAAACAATCTCTCTCGGCGTGCTAAAAACAAATAAATAAAAACCAAATCTACGGGAACATCCAGATAAATTGGATTTATTTAATCTCTTCGGGACTGTGTACATAAAATATATTCTTGTAGCGGCTTTGCTTTCATCACGGTTGCAGGATCTATTGAACATGATGTCTGCCTTTCTTGTAAAATGTGGAATAACATGTCGGTTCCTGCAGTGTTTTATGGGCCCGATTGTGTTGCAGGGGAATTAGGGCTATTCTGAGTAGGGGCCCGTTCACACTGATGCATTGCGACAACATGTGCTAGAACGCATATGCAATAGCACACATTTCTACAGCCTATGACAGGGCACCTGCTCTGTGTGCTGTGTATTGCAGTGCCATATACAGCACAAACTACAGTAACGCCAACTGCACTGGAGCGGACCCCAACATCTATTTTTTTATTACAGGTATTTATATAGCGCGGACAATTTGTGCGGCGCTTTACGCAGTGCACGTTCACATCAGTCCCTACCCTCAAGGAGCTTACAATCTCATGGTAATCCTTGACTCTGAGCTCTTCTTTCAGCCCCACATCCAATCACTATCCAAATCTTGCCGACTCAACATTTCTAAAATATGCCCCTTTTTAAAAAAGGAAACCGCCAAGCTTCTAATTCACTCTCTATAATCTCTCTCCTCGACTACTGTAACTCCCTCCTTATCGGCCTACCACTAAACAGCCTATCCCCCCTTTAGTTTATCATGAATGCTGATGCCAGACTCATCCACTTTACCAACTGTTCAGTGACTGCCACCCCTATCTGCCAATCCCTCCACTGACTACCACTTCCCCAACAAATAAAATTCAAAATACTAACAACAACATACAAAGCCATCTACAACTCCACCCCAACCTACATCACCAACCGCATCTCAAAATATCACCCAAACCGTCCTCTCCGCTCCTCTAATGACCTCCTGCTCTCTAGCTCTCTAATTGCCTCCTCCCACGCACTCTTCCAGGATTTCTCCAGAGTGTCCCCCATCCTCTGGAACTCCTTACCCCAATCTGTCCGCCTATCTCTTACGCTGCCCACCTTTAGGCGATCCTTAAAAACCTATCTCTTCAGGAAAGCCTATCCCACCTCAACATAACTGTCCTTGTACTTCTTCCACTAACTTAATCCACACAACTATTACCTTTTGTATCACTTGCCCCTCCTACTAGATTGTAAGCTTTCATGAGCAGGTCCCTCCTAACCCTATTTTACTGAAATTGTATTGTAACTGTACTGCCTCCTCCATTTTGTAAAGCGCTGCGCAAATTATTGGCGCTATATAAATTCTGTATAATAATAATAATAATATAAGGTCCCTCTCTCACATACATACAAAGGCAAGATTTAGACAGGAGCCAATTAACCTTCCAGCATGACTTTGGAGTGTGGGAAGAAACAGAAGTGCCAGTGGGAAACCCATGCAAGCACAGGGAGAACATGAAATTCTATGCAGATAGTGTCCTGACCGGGGTTTGGCATAAGTGTGCATTGACGCGCCACAACAGAATGGTAGACCTGATATACAATTCTTGGTTATGATTATGCTAACTGGGCCACATAAGGTGAACTATAAAGCATATCTAAACCTAAAAACAAATGTTTCACATATTGCAGCTTACCAGACCAGTAGATGTGGTGGCTGCATTTTTTTTCAGGCTAAGAACATTTTCAGCAAATACAGAAAATATGTAACAACAACTAGTTGTGCTAGGTAACAATGAATAAGAAACAACTCTACTTCTCCTCCATTAAATTGTGATATGTGAATAAATGGTTAATCACTGAGAACAGGTTGTTATATAAACTTGTGAATGAATAAATATCTCCTTAAACTGTGATCTGTGTAATCAATGGAATAAATCTGTACTGGTGGGAGTTGTGTAAATCCGTGGGTTTTAAATGAAAACGAATAAAAAACTATTAAAGGAGAACTATGGGGTTAAGGCCTTTCCCCATAGTTCTTCTTAGGGTAACGGGAGGACACAAACTAGCGTCCTCCCGTCACCCTAGGCTCAGTATGCCGCGAGCTGTAGCTCGCGGTATACTGAGACGCCGCAGTATACCGCAAGCTGCTTCTCGCGGTATACTGAGACGCCTCAGCTGAAGCGGATCCCGACAATTGTGCCGGGATCCGCCCAACTGCATGACTGACAGCCTATCTAGAGGCAGAGCCAGCTGTACCCGCCCCCTCCCCCGTCCGTTCTGCCAGTCAGCGCTGGCGGATCGGAGCGGGGAATCCAGCCCCTCCACTGTCACGGCAGAGAGCCGTGACAGGATCGAGAGGTGAGCGAACGCCGGTATGTGTTCACTTACCTCCCGATCTACTGAGCCGATTATCTACTGAGTCTCATTGTCACAGGTCGGCTAGAACTATGAGGTGAGTGAAAAGCACTCACCTCATAGTTCTCCTTTAAACTAAAAAATGATATTGTATATACATTTCTGTGTACGGACTGTTACTCTTCAATATAATATTGCAACCACATTCGTATAAGTGATGGGTGAAGTATAAACCGTGATCGTGGTCTACCTTTCTACACAACTAAAATGTTAAATGCACTTATTCAAACTAAATCATGAATCCAACTAAATCCATGCATAGAGTTTAACTCTGACACAACTACAGGTATTAGATATAATTATGCAAACAAAAGGGTCACTCCCAGGTGTCTAAACTGAAAACCCTAATGAATAAGTCCAAGAAGTCCTTTGCTACACCCCAACTATAGCTGGTAAATCGTGGGGAATGCAGTTACTTATCTTTTCTTCCTGGACGTCACTTAGGGTTCAATATCAATATTAAATTCCAGAATGTCTTTGCAGCAGCCTCTAATGCTTATATTCAATCGTCCATTGCTGTTGACAGTTTTCAAATAGCTGTTCTGGACGCCGCTCTCTCCTCCCTCTCCGGCTCTCTCATGCTGCCCCGTGCGTTCAGCAATATCCACTCACCGGTATTTTGTTGGGGATGAAAAGAGAAACAAAGAAAGGCCTTCAAGATATTCACTTACAAGAAAGACATTATTAAAAGCAGTTTGAGTGGTAGGAACACTCAGCCATACAAGCCATATATTCTATATGAGACGGAGCCGGATCCCTTGACGCGTTTCGATAAAGTCCATAGACGAAACGCATCAAGGGATCCGTCTCCGTCTCATATAGAATGTGGTTGCAATATTATATTGAAGAGTAACAGTCCGTACACAGAAATTTATATACAATATAATTTTTTAGTTTAATAGTTTTTTATTAGTTTTTTATTAGTTTTTATTTAAAACCCACGGATTTACACAACTCCCACCAGTACAGATTTATTCCATTGATTACACAGATCACAGTTTAAGGAGATATTTATTCATTCACAAGTTTATTTTCAAGTTCATTCACAAGTTTATATAACAACCTGTTCTCAGTGATTAACCATTTATTCACATATCACAATTGAATGGAGGAGAAGTAGAGTTGTTTCTTATTCATTGTTACCTAGCGCAACATACTAGCAATTGAAATACAGAAAATACCTTTTGATTTTGCCACTGTGTCCTGGTCACTTCCTGTGAGCTGAAAATAAAGGATAAGCATGCTTATTTTTCTTATGTAAACTACTAGTCACCATGTAATGGAGATGAACAAAGGCAGACATGCTTGTGTGACAACCATGGTTCCCTCCAGAGACACAATGGAGAAATGAGTGTAGACACGCAGGGACAAGAAGTGCATTGTCTGCAGGATCATCAGGTGAAAATAAAGGGGGGAAAAGCCAAAGGACTGGTAAGCTGCAATATATACAATTTTTGGGTTATGGGTTTTACATACGCTTTAAAAACCAAATAATAGCTACTCATATGGTAATGGAACACCCAAGATGGTTAATGTAGATACCAGAAGACTGCACTAATGATTATCTAAGATACTAATACATCTTTTCCTGTTGACTCTGGGATGTTTTACTGATTAAAGAAGATTTTCAAAAGTTGGGCCTTGAAGTGGGGCTACCTGGTCTAGGGGCAAATAAATAAATAAAATATACTTAGCTGATGCTTGGTCCCATCTGGCAGCTAGATTGGTCCCTGCAACCTCTCCTCCAATATTCATTTTCATTAAAAATGAGCAGGGCTGTCCCTAGCCTGAGGTGACCAGTTGGGGAGGGGGGGGTGTAGTGGTGCATGCTAACAGGGGGGTGCATGACGCCCCTGGTTGCCAGAAGCTGAGCAGGATGCTGGCAAGAGCATCCCAGGTTGCTGAGAGCGGGCAAAGAGATGTGTATGGCTCTTAGAAACCGGAAAGTGGACGGCAGACACACTGCAAACATTCTGCAGCAGAGCTCTGCCTGCTGCCCCACTTTCCCCCTCCATGACCCAAAGAGATGCCACTTGAGGCAACACCCCCAAGCTGCCTCATTGTAGGGATGGCCATGGACATGAGGACACTGAGGGACATTGTAAAGCCGGGGCTGAGGGAGAGAGATTTAAATACTGACTGCCGTAGGACCAAGAATAGAATGAGCGTATCTTCTTTATTCCATTCCCTAGCCCAAAATGAGCAGGTAATCCTTGCAGTGCGTAGGTAGCTCCACTCCAAGGGTCACATTTTCACAATCCAGGAGATGTACCACTGGGCTCGAAACTCGTGATTGGCCAAAGAGACATAGATATCCATTGGATTCCATTATTGGTTCCTCTGCTCTGTGGCAAGGCTGCACCCAGCAGCAGGCAGATGCAATCAATAACAGAATCCATAGGGAAAACCAAATAAGTTTAGAGATTATACAATCAGCAAGACTGGATACAGTCTCAGCAAACTAAATGTAAGTAGTCACCCCCCTAGGGCAAGGTGGCAACACATGGTAAGTCAGTAATGGGGAAAAGATCAGCTGCAGAGACCTCAGGCAGTAATGGTGACTAGTGCTTTGCCCTTTGCCTGCCTTTTTTTTGGGATACAGCTTCCACAGCTCAGTTCTTCTTTAAAAGCTAACAGAAGACTCGCATTGCTCTGCATTTGACAAGTCATCCAAAGCAGCATGTAGGCCGTTAGATTTTCTTTGGTCTTTTAGTTGTTTTCAATGGTCATGTACTTTGCCGGTGTTGCAAAATGCTGCATAATGCCTGGCAATGTGCCCGGAGATAGCAAGGCATAAGGGTTTGTAATAACTGTAATTTACCCTTCTGTGTAGACGTTGTTTATTACTGTGTCTAACTGATGACTGTAATGTTTATGAAAATGTAATGCTTATGAAGACTCTATCCTTAATAAAAAAACATCTATTTAAAGGAGAATTATGAGGCGAGTGCTTTTCGCTCAATGAAACTGTCACAGGTCGTCTCAGTAGATCGGGAAGTGAACGAACACATACCGTCGCTCGCTCACTTCTCGATCTATCCGTGCAGAGAGCCCTGATTGTCACTCACGGCTCCAAGCAGGGATTCCCCCCCACCTGTTCGATCCTCCAGTGCTGACTGGCGGAACGGACGGGGGAGGGGGCGGGTACAGCTGGCTCTGCCTCTAGATAGGCAGAGCCAGCTATCACTCACGCAGCTGGGTGGATCCAGACAGTATTGTCGGGATCCGTCCCGGCTGCGGCGTCTTAGTATACCGCGAGCTGTAGCTTGCGGTATACTGAGCTTTGGGTGACGGGAGGACGCTAGTTTGTGTCCTCCCGTTACCCTTAGGAGAACTATGGGGAAAAGCTCTAACCCCATAGCTCTTCTTTAATAAAATATGGACTGCAAAACCTTATTAACATGTAGCTAAAGCCGGAACTTTCATTGATTTAAGTTTTGGATAGAGTAATGAAGGTTTAAATGTATTAATAAAGTAAACCCATGGTTAGAGCCCTTGTCAGGTTTTAGTTGCTAATCTGTAAACAGTCCATGCCCCACTAACACCTATTGCACCTAAGGTTGCCACTTTTTCTTCAAGTAAAACACTTTAGAGACATGCGCGGCAATTTTTAATTTTTTTTTAGAATATAGAGGAGAGAGCAAGGAAGCCAGGGGAGGGAGTAAGGAGACTGGCTATAGAGGACTACAAATCCCAGCAATACAAAATAATATGAAGCTACATACTTTATGTTGTTCTGGGGGGGCACTGTGATGTCTCCAGGGTCTCCTGTGTGGGCTTTCACTATGGCTGTACAGGCTCTCAGGTGGACTCTTTGGGCTCTCAGTTGGGGTGTGCAGGCTCTCAGGTGGGCTTTGCAGACTCACAGGTGGGCTATGCGGATTCTCAGGTGGCTGTGTGGGGTTTCAGGTGGGCTATGTAGGCTTTCAAGAGTGCTGTGTGGGCTGCGTGGTGTATCACCTAGGGTCTGGAGGGGTGCAGCGTGGTGTCAGGAAGACAGAGGAGGAGATGAGCAGGTCGGTACCCGTTTACAGGCGCCCATGGCTAACAGTAGCGCTTCAGGCAGATGCGGCTGCCTGAGGTCCCACACTTGCTGGGAACCTCAGCAGCCGCATCAGTCAGAGAAAATTCAAGTGCCGGTATCGGCACGTAGTGTCTTGTGTCCGGGTGGCACTTGGCCTGCCACTCGGAGAGACGACTCAAAAACCGAACTGTCCGGGTCAATCCTGGACAGGTGGCAACCCTAATTGCGCCATTTACATTAAACAATAAATCCGAGAAGTCCAGCACACTGGTTTTCAGACCCAATCATCAAAGGGTGCTATGGTGAAATGGCAGATGGTGTCACCACAACACAGTCCAAGATATCACCACATGTATTCCAGAGTCCTGCTGCACTCCTTACCAAGTATTCCTGTCAGCGTGGATGCTCGAAATGACCACAGGAAAATAAAAGAATTCACAATATAGTTAATTACAGGTAGAACGTGTGATAAAGCTACACTTGCATTTAAAGAGAACAGTCCAGGTGCTGGAGCGCTATAAGTCCCAGCACTCTCACAGATAGCGTGTTTTTAATCAGGGAGAGTTTAATTCTGGAGGGGCTTTTAATCCTCTCTCTGTCTTGATTTCTTTCTGTGCAATTGTCGACTTTGTCATTTTATAGCAAAACTGTTATTTTAATGCTTCCCATCTACTGGAGAATAGAACAATTTGCCGCAGCTGACAAAAATCAAAGCACATTCTTGCATATTATGTGGAAGAGCCGAGGAAGTAGATACAATGCGTGCCACAGCACATTTCTTGTTATCCAAAACATTATTTGTCAGAACAGAAGTCATTGAAGTAGAACCATCCTTTTATCTTTTTTCATTTCCTGCTTTTCAAAGTGATGGGCCATTATCACCAGCCAGCCGAAATGCAAGAATGTAATTGTCAGCGAGCGCGCACAAATGTGGAAGTACGGCATTAAGAGTTTGAAAGCTGTATGTGCGTAAAATAAAACAAAGGGGCCTGCGCACAAAGGCCCCATTTAGAATCGTGGTTCGTGAGAGACTTTTCTATCTTCCTTTTTTTTTTTTGTCTGTGTTGCTCTTGAAAACATCCTGGTATGTGATTCACAGACATTGCTATAGAGGAATGCACTAGAAGTCGATGGGTTTATGAAAACACAATCGACAAGTGGAAAAATTGCTACCAGATCAATAAAGAGTCACAATTCTAAGCAACCGTTCCCTGCTCTGAGAAATTTAATATTCAATAAATAGCTGTGTATCTTTAACCAGTTGATGACCGGGGGGGTTTATACCCCCTTCCTGGCCAGGCCATTTTTCAGTATTCAGCGCTGCAGTACTCTGACTGACATTTAATCCCACATGCAACGCTGTACTGAAATGAATTTCATACCATTTTTTGGGGACACATAGAGGGGAATTTATCAAAACTAGAGCAGACAAAATCTGGAGCAGTTGCACAATGGCAACCAATCAGCTTCTCTCTTCAGATTTGAAAATGAAACAAAGAAGCTGATTGGTTGCTGAGCACATCTGCTCCAGATTTGATGAATTCCCTTCATGGAGCTTTCTTTTGGTGGTATTTAATTACCACTGGGGTTTTAATTTTTTACTATATAGAGAAAAAAGTACCGAAAATTTTGAAAGAAAACCTTTTCCCCCTATTTTATGTTATAAAACATTTATTATAACCCACATTTTTGGTAAAATATAAAAGAATGGGTCATGTCGGCTAAATAGACACCAAACATGTCAAGCTTTAAAATTGCTCGCGCCTGCAAAATCGTAAAAAACGACCACACCCAAAATTGGCAATGAATGATGCTTTAAAAGCTGTTACTGCTCATCAGTTTAGTGTTAACAGTGATTGGTGGCCCAAGAATTATTGCTCTCACTCCCACGTTCGCGGTGAAATGTAACATGTGCGGCGCATGTAACATCCGGCGCATGTTTGCATGTGTATGTGGGGGCGGGGGACTTTAAAAATGTTTTTTTTCATTTATTTTTTTATTGGTTTTCTATGATCCTCTTTATGGAGACATCAGGGGTCTTTAAGACTCCTAATGTCCCTTAGGGACCCCCAAAGAAGCTGATGAAGCAGAGATCTGATTCATCAGCTTCTCTCCAGCTTCTGTAGCCGGAGAGTGACAGAGGAATGCGCAAGTGATGTATTATACATCACTTCCTGCGTTCCGACAACCGGGAGGAGATCAGAGGAAGATTGTGTACTCTACTCCCTTTGATGGCCAGTCACAGAGCCGCTGTGCTGGTTCCGGCGCTGCACCGTGCACATCAGAGCTTGGGATCGCCAACAGCTGCGACGGAGTGAGGGGGGCGCTCTCCCGCACACGCATATTACAAGTGATCGGACATCTCTACAGATGCCGGAACGCTTGTATGTGAACAGCCATCGCTGGCTGTTTACATTTCAAGTAGATTTCCCACTCTTGTGTGCCGCCTAGTGGTGGGCACAGCCAAAGCGGGAAAGGAGGTTTAAAAACGCCCACTCGCATCCAAGGAGCCGTTGTCAGGCCATTTATTTACAACAGCTGGACATCAGGTGGTTAATAAAGTTATAGTATAGCCAGGTGGATGCTGTTTACAAGGCACTAGCGTCCCTAGATGGCGCCGACAAGTAGATGTGTAAAAAATAAAAAATAAATCCATAAAAGATGTGTAATAAATAAAAATAAAACTGGACTTGCTGTATTTTACTTGAAGACGTTTCACTGGTCATATGACTAGCTTTTTCAATGCAGAAGTTTATTTCTGAATTGAGGAAGCTAGTCGGGTGACCAGCGAAACGTCTACAAGGAAGATACAGCAAGTCCAGTTGCCTTGATTTATTTTTTACAGATCTACCATGACTTGGATGAATGAGAACCTTCACAGACATGCTGACAAGTAGAGGAAACTCCTATATTCTTCACCGACGTCTAGGGGCACTAGTGCCATGCAAACAGCATCCACCTGGCTACATGCTGAGCGGTGTTAGTAATGCAACAGCATACTGATTGTATTACTGACATTCAGAGATGTAATATTGTCTTTTGAGCTGTAGATGGTGCTGTAGTGCAATGTTAGTCTCTATGTTCATGTATGTGTATACAGGAAGTTCTGTATGTTGTATAATGCTATATTCTGATACAATATTCTCCTAAGCAAGTAAAACATAATCCAGCATTCCTCAAGAGCTCAGTGTTTCATTTAAACACATAACCAACAGGTGGGACCTTTATAAATGAACCCCTACATGGAACCACAGCAGGTTTTTGTGATCGTATTCTACTGCCTTTGAACCTATTCATTAAAGCCCAATTGAACTTTCAGCCCAGCTCCGAGGACACAAAAAAATCACCAGAATTACAGCATTTATACACTTCGACAGAAAAGAAACCTCTTCTCATGCTGGCTTTGTTCTACAACTGTTGCATACATTCTCTTACCGTATCTCTGGCCCACTCGGGTGTAAGTGCTGCAGGTCTCATAGACAGTCACATCTCTGCCACCCTCACTTCCTTGGCATTCACAAAACACACACACCCTGACCTTGCTTTGTTTTGCCAGGAGGAGACGGAGGCGGAGATGTCTATGGTTGTCTATGAGACCTGCAGCGCTTACACCCGAGTGGGCCGGAAGTACAGCGGGAGCTGTAACTAGGGTTGCCACCTGTCCAGGATTCACCCGGACAGTTCGGGTTTTGAATGCTGTGTCCGGGTTTCATGGCAGCAGAAACCCGCACACGAGATGTCAGGCACACAGGGACAACCGAAATTAAGATAGGGGCTACTGACCCCCCACTGAAAATAGTTTAAACTTTGATATTTACATATGAATTGGCGGCGCTATTTACATATGACTAAGCCACAACTCATTCGCCCCCAAAAAATGTCTGCATGTTGCTAGAGTGTTTGATTTCCGCTTGAAGAAAAGGTGGCAACCCTAGCTGTAACATAACAGATTTGACATTTGTAGAAGAAAAACATCATGACGAGGGGTTTGTCTTCTGCCTACAGGTCCCAATTTAATACTATCTCAAAAATCTGTTGTGGTGCCATGTAGTTTTATGTCCAGAGTTGGGCTTTCAATCAGCTAAAAACATTCCAGGTGAATCAAAACAAAAGGTGTGCAAAGTCTACCAGTTCATTTTCATTAAAAAAAGCCAAAGCCTGAGATGATCAGTCTGTTCCCTGCTAGCATGCTCTAGGGAAGGATCTTTGGTTTCTGTGTGGAAGCAGTAGTCTCTCTGCACAGGTTTGACACTCCCCCTGATGAATCAGAGCTAGAGCTTATGGGGGTGTAGAGCTTATGGGGGTGTAGAGGTTATGGGGGGTGTATGTTGAACTTCTTCGGAAAGACCACTACCTCCGTACATAGAGCAAGGGTCCTCCTTTGCCAGCATGCTGGCAGGGGACGTGCTTCTCTACTTAGGATTTGGCTGTTTTCTAAAATCATTTTTAGTACACATAAATACAGAGGGGTGAATTTACTAAGATGGAGCAGAACATCTTCTGCTTGTTCACAGGCCTGGCGCTAGCGCAAGGCAAGTAAGGCGGGCGCCTTACGGCGCTGCAGGGTGAGGGCCGAAAAAACAGGGCATTTTGACAAGTACTCGTACTTGTCAAAATGCCCCGATGTTTGCGCTATGTTTTTTTTTACTTACCTTCAGTGCGGGAGAGCAGCAGCAAGTCAGCGCTGGTCCAGTGGAAGGAGCTCCAGGTGGGGTCCTAATTTAGCTGGCCGGCGACTGCCTGAGGATCCCGACACGCGTGGCACCTCAGGCAGTCGCCGGCCAGCTAAATTAGGACCCCACCTGGAGCTCAAGTAAGATGGGCAGATCGTACAAGCTTTTAATTAGCTTACAACCATCGCAAGTTAAAAGTCTTTCGAGGGTTGTAAAGTGTATGGCCAGCTTAATGCTGGCCATACACTAAAATATTTTCTTTGTTCAACCTGCAGGCTGAACAAAGAAAATATCACAGATTCCTCCATCAACGCTTCCGAGCGTTGATTTATGAATCTCCCGCCGTCTTCATTGTATTCTGACAGTGGCCACCAGACGCTGTCAGAATACCCGAAAAGAGCCGCCAGCTCATTTGCTGCTCGCTCTGTTTGTTAGAAGATTTTCCGACCGGCTCCTTAGATCAGCTGATCGAGGGATGCCCGCTGAAAGAATGCTGACAGCGGCACCCACTGTGCGGATTTTGCCAGGTTCATCAAGAACCATCTGAAATCCGAACAGTGTATGGCCACCTTTAGCAAATTCTCCTCACTAAACTTTGCAAAATTGCTATTTAATATAATAAATTGATTTTTCTAAATTACAAAAAACATTGAAAATTCAAATTGTGCTGACTTCATCACATAATATAATGTTCGGCCGACCCGAAGCCACGTGAAGCCACCCGATGTACAGCTGATTTCAGCCGATATAAGGCTGAAATCAGCCGTACCAGCCTGAAGTGAATAGCCGAACAGTGTTCGGCTCACTTCACTTCAGGTCGGTCATTCACTCGGCTGTCCACGGCAGCTTAGTGAATAGACCCCTAAATGTAGTGTGAGGCAGCCGATTGTTCGTTTACATGTGATCTCTGCGATGTCGCCGAGATCACATGTAAAAAGGCCGGTCCGTCCTCCCCTCCCCCCTGCACTTAGAGGGCAACTTACCGCAAACAAAGACTAGGTACAGAATGAGTTTCCTCTCATTACCATACAATGCTTCTAGATCTTTAACCCTTGGTTAGGACAGCCTGTGTTTAAATCTAGTTTACAACAGATAATGAGATCTACCAGCACAGTACACACAGGGTTAATTAGAGTAAACATTAAAGTATTATTAAACCCACAATCTTGTTTCAGTAATGAATCCAGATCAAACAAATATACATTGCCCTGGAAGTTATTTATTTACATATTTGCCCAAACACTTACAGTGATCATGTTTCCAAATAGCTCCAACTCTCTCAGCTCAGCCTCCCTGAACTTCCTGTCCAGTGCAAGATCACAATGGACAGAGCAGCCTCCAGCAGCTGTCAGTCTACTAGCTTGGGGAAGGGAAGGAGGTAGGAAGGATGGGGGAGCGGGGGGGGGGGGGGAAGAGGTGCGCTGGACATCCCCCTTTCAGAGTGCGTACTCACCGCAAACTTTTGGCTGTAACAGACAGCCCCAAACGTTTTGTCTGATGTGACACGCTAATGCGGCGTCTTTCGTGAGCGTCTTGCTGTGCCATGTGTGTTTGTGGAGACACACACAGCTTACTAGCAGACACAAGGGTGGCTCAATAGGACCCTGCAAGGGAAAGGAGTCCCCCTAAAATAGGATATCAGGACCAGTGCTCAGGGGACCATCTGATTCTGCTGGAAAATAAAACTTTGAAACATCAAGGAGCAGCATCCATTGTAAGTGATTTCATCCACATTTGAAAAAGCTTGAAAACATTTTGACTTTAATATCATTTTAAATTCTCCTTCCCTATTGACTCCAATACACTTACATAAAATGATGGAATTTCAACAAAAGCTTATAATTTTCCCTGAAATTTCAGGGAAATGACAGCTCTCAGTTTCAGGTCGGTCATGGTCGCCCCCATATTTCTTCATGTCAGGGTTTGGAAATAAGAGGCAGACGATAAAGTGAAGAGAAAACTGTTATAAACGTGAACAAACTTTGTGAAATGTTTCTACACAAAACTGTCATCTGAAGTGTAATTATTGTACATTAAATTCTATGGAAAATGTCAAAAAATAATGACCAATTTTCTCTTTAAATGTTCCTGTCACAAAGTGTTCAGCAAAGTCTAGCTCTAATAGCGCTGCCTGAATAAAAGCATGATTGAAATGTGACGTTTGTGCTTCTACATCAGGAAGAGAAGAAAAAAAGTATATAGAAGGTGTTCTCTGTGCTGGTGGCATTGTCCTGCTGTTCTATACACGGACGGGGGTGTGATAAGCCGCTATAAATAATAGTTGTTTTATTGTTATTAAAGATTTATATAGCTCCAACATCTCCTGAGGTGATGTACAAAGGAATTGCTATATAATAGTAAGGGACACAGATGCTTAACATTGAAGTTTAATCTGCTTATACTTTGCCTTCCTGGTTCCTTCTTTTCACCTTTTTCAACATGCTAATTAAATTTTTATGAAAGAAACAAAAACTCTAGACAGGGGCGTCGTGAGGCGGGGTGTCACCTCGTCGTGACGTCATTGTGCACGCGCGTGACGTCATCGCGCGTGCTAGCTTCGTTAATGGCCGACTTGGATTGCAAGCTATTGCTAAGTTTGTGGTCCATTAAGACCCCCAACTCTTTTCCTATCATTGATTCTGCCAGTGTACCCCTTCCTATTGAATATCTTGCCTGCACGTTTTTAGCACCCAAATGCATAACTGCATTTTTTATTGTTGAACCTCATCTTCCAAGACTCTGCCCATTCCACTACTTTATCCAACTCTTCCTGTAATGTTTCTACATCCTGAGCCATAGTTCTTTCTTTGCATAATTGATATCATCTGCAAATCTGGAAATTGAATTCTTAAGTCCAACCTCAGCATCATTTATAAACAAGTTAAACAACATTAGCTCCAAGGACAGAACCCTGGGACCCACCAAGCTCCTCTTCTTGTGGTGATGTCAGGAGTTTCCGGAGGAGTTGGTCATGTAGGATTAGAGGATGGTGCAGGACAGGGTTCTCTGCTTGTTTATATGCTGGCACTGTGCACATGCGATACAGTATGTGATTTTAAGGTGCGTTTTAATGAAAGTGTTTTTACGAGATACATGAGATGATCCATACATCTTTCTTTGAGAATTGTAGCGGTAGGAGGGAAAGGATCTGCCTGGGGATCCTCCTTGTAAAAACCAGAAGAAACGTCTTTGACCTTAGCTATTTAGATAATGTCTATCCTGGAAGGTGAGAACTATTCCAATTAATAGTGAAGTGCACAGAGGTGGATAAGAATGGAAGTGATAGGAAAAAACGTTATCAAATGAACAAACACTGGAAGTAATTGCTTGTGCTGAATCTATTACACAGAAAGAAGATTGGGGTTTTATTTGAAGGGACACTATTATGTTGGATTATTTTTTTGAACTGATGAATTGTAACATTTATTATAGGAATTTACTAGGGATACATACAAATTTCGTCCACCGAAACATATTGGCTGAAAATGGCAATTTGGGCAAAATGCCGAAAGTGCCATCTTTCGGCCAAAATTGCGGTGATTTTTCTCCTCCCTGCTGTGCACTGCTTTGTGTCCCCTCTGACACAGTGCAGTGTCCAGCAGGAAGGAGAGAAACTGTCAGAGGAGGCCAAGCAATGTGGGGGAGTAGAGCGATGTGAGCCGTGATGTCACAGGAGGCCGGGCTCTCCCTCCCCTCAGCCCCCTCTGACCAATCAGGATGGAGAGCGGCGGTGTGGGGGCGAAGACAGCTGTGTGCTGTCACAGGAGCCCGAGCCAGCGGTGCTGGAGAAGAGACAGCTATCAAAATTGACTGAGCTTTCCTTCCGCACCACAGACTCAGCCTCCTGTGACAGCAAGTCAGGATGGAGAGAGGTACAATCAGTCGGTGATCAGTGATCGCTAACTGTTAGTAACTCATATAAATGTAAAATTATTTACAATGTACTAGTGACGTGCGGTACCTTTAGTTCCGGGTGAGGTATTCCCCAGCCTCACCCCCAGCACGTCCCACCCCCCCCCATGAAGCCCCACCCCAGGCCCACCGAATCCCCACCTGCCGACGCCCCACCCCCCAGCCCAGGTCCCCAAGCTAGTGTGAAGGAGGGAGGAGGAAGGGAGGAGCCTCCCTGTCCCTCACTTGTTCATCACTGCTGAGGCATTGAGATCGATGGCCTCAGTGTTTTTCTTTTCTTCTTTTGATTGGACAGCTTGGACCAATGGCGCTTTGCCATTGGTGCAAGCCATCCACAGAGCTCACGCTTCTAACACAGAATAGAGGCTGTGACAGCTCTTGCCTCATTAGTTAGATTACACAAGCAGTGGGGAAGCCCGCTGCTGTGTAACCTAACTACCTGTCAAAAGCCGGACGCAGCGCTGCCTGTAGTTAACAGGCAGACAAAAGATGACGCGCGTAAAACATGCGAAATAGGTGCCGCCTAGATGTAAATCCAGGCTAAAAGAGAAGTAGAACCAAATCTTCTTTCTTGGGGGGGCTCCAATTCTCCTTTGGGTCACAGGAGTATATTTACTAATGTACTCCTGTGACCCAGAGTCAGCAAATATAAAAATATAAATAGGGGGTTACTGCCCACTATATGCTGACGGCACAGAAAGGATCCCAACATTATTTTCAGTGTCCATCCAGCTGCCTGATTGACAGCTGGGTTTTCCTCTCTAGAGCCAGAGCCAGCTGTCCTCCCCTCCCCTGTGTAATGAGCACTGGAGGATTACAGAGAAGGGAGGGGGTGGGGAATCCCTGTGGGGAGTCACTGCTCTCTGCAAGGAGGAGACCATGAGCTGAGTGATCAGCGGTTACATAATGGCTAAGCGCTTGGTATATAGGGCAGTGTCCTACACCGGCTCTAAGTATTGGGAATAGTATATTTTACTCCCTCAATACTTCTCCTTTGAAAGGAATGGTGCTGGAGCACATATCAGTGAGTCTTCAGCTTAGAGTTGCTACCTTTTCTTCAATTGAAACCGGAACACTCTAGTGCCGCATTGGGCAATATTCTGGGGGAGAATATAGAGGAGAGAGTGAGGAGAGGCATCCAGAAGAAAGAGGTAGAAAAGACAGCTAGGGGAGGGAGTAAGGAAACCATTTATAGAGGATTCAAAATGTCAGAAATACGCTATACAGCAATACAAAATGTACAGGCTCTTAGGTGGACTCTGTGGGCACTCAGTTGGGCTGTGCGGGCTCTCAAATGGACTGTGCAGGCTCTTAGGTGGGCTATGCGGGCTCTCAGGTGAACTCTGCGGGCTCTTGGGTGGGCTGTGTAGGCTCTCTGGTGGGCTATGCAGACTCTCAGGTGGGCTATGCAGACTCTCAGGTGGGCTATGTGCATTTTCTCAGGTGGACTATGCAGACTCTCTCAGATGGGCTATTTAGACTCTCAGGTGGGCTATTTGGACTCTCAGGTGGGCTATTTGGACTCTCAGGTGGGCAATGCACACTCTCCCAGGTGGGCTATGCAGGCTCTCAGGGGGGCTATGCAGCCTCTCAGGTGGCTGTGTCGGGTCTCAGGTGGGCTATGCAGACTTTCAGGAGTGCTGTACAGTGTTTCACAAGTGATCCGGAGGCGGGCAGTGTTCTGTCAGAAAGACATAGGAGGAGATGTTCAGGCAGATGCAGCTGCCTGAGGTCCAGCACTTGCTGGGAACCTCCACAGCCGCATCTGTCAAAACATTTTTTATCCAGCGGGTGTCAGCTGGCTGGATACCCGGACACAAGACTCAAAAAACAGACTGTACGTGTTAATGCCGGACAGGTGGCAATCCTACTTCAGGTGGAAGGCATTGCAGTGACAGCTCATTTTTCATTTTTACACCTCTACCTAAAATATATATTATGTACACTCATACATACAATACGGCCAGTTTGGGAAGAAGCCAATTAACATGTCAGGTTGATTTACTAAAGGATAAAAGGATATGTGCATTCAGTTGTGCTTCAGTCTTGCTGTGGTATGCTCACAATATTTCCAATACAATGTTCATGAACAAGCACACAGGCTACAGCGTATATCATCAATTTACTAACAAATGTGCTTTGCTATATAGTGAAAGTCTGGTGTCGGAATTTACACCATTGAAGCTGTTGAGCACCTTAAAGAAACAATTGTGATAATTTTTTTATACTATGTACTAGGGATGTCCCGATACCAGTTTTTCAAGACCAAGTACAAGTACAAGATACTTTCTCTTAAAAGAACAGGTGACATTTAAAAAAAAGAACAATACAGACCAATGATTTTTGGCCAAATTATTTATGATTATGAAGAAATTAAATTTTAGAACAATAAAACATTTTTATTTGCTTTCATATAGCTGTAGTGAAACTAAAAATCTGATCATGCATCTGCCTCTGGGATCATTTAACCTATTCTTGTTTTCAACCGCGATCGTGTGGGACCGCCCAGTCGGTATTGCGGCGGGAAACCGTGCGATCTGATGCGCGAATGGGGTGCCATTAGAAAATAATGGCAGTGCCAGCGCGATTGGTGGTGGTGTGCGATTCTGTGACTGCCCAGCCATCCGCTCGGTTTTGTGCACGATGACCGGGCGGTCATGGATCGCACACCACCGCCAATTGCACTGGTAGTGCCATTATTTTCTAATGGCACCCCAGTCATGCCAGGCAGATTGCGTGGTTTCCCGCCACAATACCGCCCTGCCTGTGCGGTTGCACATGATCGTGGTTGAAAACACTGCACATTTATTCGCATGCAGATGATGGGGGCAGCGGGGCTGGTTTTAATTTTTTTCCATTTTTATTTACTTTATTTATTTTTTATTTTTTTCATTTATTTTATTATTTTTACTTTATCGCCTTTTTATTTGTTTACATTTTTATAAAGTTAAATTTTTAATTGGTTATTATTTTTTACTTTTTTATTTTATTATTTTTTACTTTTTTAACTATTTTTTTTTCACTTAACTTTATTACTATCACACAGGGGCTAACAAACCCCTGTGTGATAGCGGGAGGATGTTAGTTTATGTCCTCCCGTGACCCTGAGGAGAACTATGGGGAAAAACACTTACCCCATAGTTCTCCTTTAAAGTACAACTGAAGCCAAACCTTTTTTTTTAGTTTTAGATAGAGTGGAGATGGGATTAGAACCCTGGTCAGGTTTTTATTTCTGTCTGTGTCTCCGTTAGGGGGATTCGTCCTCTCTATTTGTACTGAAAGTTAAAGGAAATCACAGATTTTGCGTTGTCATCAGAACAGGAATAGATGGGAAATCTTCCAATGGGGACACTGGTTCTGGTGACCCTGCTGACCACCAGGGATTTCGATCTCTTTGCAGGGATTTCCTTTCACTTTCTGTTGTAGCTATCAGACAGGAAGTGGAGTAAAATATCCCCAAAGTCAATAAAAGCTGACAGTGGTTATAACCCTCCCTTACTCTATCCAAAACTGTTGGCTTCAGTTCTTAAGACTTCAGAGAAAGGCGAAGATGTGCTGTTTGGTAGAGCTGTGTAAATCCTTGGAAGGATTATACAGCTCCCTTATATATATTTCATCTGTGTATTTATCTGTTTGCCTGCAATTCAGCCTGAAAAAATTAACACCAGACAAGACAGATCTATTTGGTTCACATGGCAGCCTTGTACTGCAGAGGGAAAACTTCCAAAATGTAAAGAGCAAACTTCATATTTATTAGTAAGGAGAAGAAAAAAAACATTTGGCAAATCCGTACGAGTCGTACTGTGCTTAGAAAACAGAGGCGATGTTCCCAGGAAGCATCTGTCCCTCGGAAGCATTGTAGCAACTTTCTTACATCACTTCATTCACTATTTACGATGTTACAGCACTCGTTCTCTGCCGATGAATCATCCCACTTTGATAATTGTAGTCAACATTCTGATGTAGCCATTTATTTGCCGGGGTAATAAAACAGACAGCTCACTGGAATCCTTCCAGATCAAATTAAAGGGATTACAGAATGAAGGAAGAACAAAACAATATGGGAAGTCCAATGGGAATGGTTTGCTAGGGAATGAACCATGATGTAACGTAACCTTTTGGGTGATCGACGCTTTCATGGCGGCATGAAATACTTCATTTTCTTCCTTTTCAGGAACAATTGTTTTTTTTTTTTCTTGTTGTATAATTATAACCCTGTATGCGATGAAAAGGAGGAACTTAGTCATCGCTAAGGAGGTCTATGGGGCCACCTCTGCAGTGACTAATTCCATTCATAAAGTCGCAGAGATAATTCCTGGAGCCTTTTTATTATCCACTTTTAATACCGATGTATTTAAATATACACTGGGGGGAATTGATCAAAACTGGAGCAGACAAAATCTGGAGCAGCTTTGCATGGCAACCAATCAGCTTCTCTCTTCAGTTTGTTCAGTTAACATTTGAAAATGAAAGGGAGAGACTGATTGGTTGTCATGCACAGCTGCTCCAGATTTTGTCTGCTCCAGTTTTGATAAATTCTCCCCTCAGTGTGTCTGGTACTAAAGTGCTTGAAACCAAGATGCTGCAGCAGATACAATATTGGAATTTTATTTCTTAACCTTCTGTCAGCTGTCACTTATAAGTGATCTGGTGACTGTTGTTGTATGGAGCTAAAGACCATATTAACCCCCCCCCCCCTTCATCCATCACCACTGCTGCCTATCCCAGGCTTCCTTGCCCCTTGTACAGGCCCTGGTCTGGCACTGTGGGTAGACCAGAGGGAGATCAGCACAGATTTCCTCTTCAATTACTGAACCCGGAAGCAACAAGAATTTTGGCACTTCCAGTTTCAGCCTGTCATTTCTCCGGCTGCACTGGCGAGAGAAAAAGTTGACAAAGCATGATCTGTGCTTCATGACATTCAGAAGTTGGGTCCATAGGTGACATTAGGGGTCTAATAGACACTTGATGTCTCATAAAGGGCCTGTCACTTCCTCTAAGCTATCACATAGGAGGCTTATTATCCCTCTATGTAATAGCAATTAAGTTTAATAGACCCCTGATGTCTCCATAAAGAGGACCTATCACTTCCTCAGAGCTATCACACAGGGGGCTTATTAGTTCTTTGTGTAATAGCCATTCAGTTTAATAGACCCCTGATGTCTCCATAAATGGCCTGTCAGGTCCTCTGAGCTATCACAAAGGAGGCATATTACCCCTCTATGTAATAGCAATTAAGTTTAATAGACCCCTGATGTCTCCATAAAGAGGACCTATAATTTCCTCTGAGCTATCACATAGGGGGCTTATTAGTTCTCTGTGTATTAGCCATTAAGTTTAATAGACCCCTGATGTCTCAGTAAAGGGCCTGCCACTTCCTCTGAGTTATCACAAAGGAGGATTATTAGCCCTCTATGTAATAGCAATAAAGTTAAGTGTAAAAAAAAGTTTAAAACATTAAAGTGACACATTAACAATAATAATAAAAAAACAAAATATGCGTCAGATGCTCCCACATGTGAAAATTACAATTGATCCTGTTACATATCACTGCAGAGGTCAGAGTGAGAGCAATAATTTTAGGGCCATCAATCACTGTTCACTCCAAATTGATGAGCAGTAAAGGCTTTTAAAGCATCACCTGTAGAGTTTTGGGTAACACATTTTTTGCCGTTTCATGGGTGCACCTAGTTGGAGCCGGCTACCTGGCTAATGAGGAAGCCAAGCACCATGTAATAACTCGCTGACGAGGGAACATGGAGGTGGCGTCTGGGCTAATAGGGAAGCTAGGCGGTGAGTCAGTACAGTCCACCTGGCTTCCTTAATGGGACTTCCGGTATCGGTATTCAGCGAGTACTGATAAAAAAAATTCAGTACTCGTACTCGATACCGAAAAAACATTAACGGTGCACCCATAGTAAATACTCCATCTATCTTGATGGGCTCAGTGTGAATGCTCTTTGTTAAAATAGCCCTTTGCCATTTTTTAATTATACGTCCACAGAAGGAAAACAATATCTTATATTGAATAAGACACATCCGTGGTCACTCAGATAATCGTACTTGATTATCCTTAGTTTAGAAATTGTAATTGATGTCCCTCTAAGACAAATTACAATTTTTTTTCTGTGAATGGTGCTTGAGATTTACAGAGGACACACAGCAAAAAAACTTGCTTCAAATCACAATTTTGGAAATTGTTATTATGGAAGAAAACTAGATTTGATTCAAAAGCCCAACTCCAACTGTAACTGCCAAATCCCTTCACCCCCATTTGGAAACTTTTTTTTGTATACCTACTTTTTTTTAGATTTCTTCTGGCCAGTCACATGATGCGCAGGGTGAACAGCTCTCAACAATAGAGAGAGCAGCACATGATGTTATGGCATTTGTGATAGTTTGGGGAATATAGCACAATGGTGAACACTAAGTGACCACTCCTGAAGCCGACTTTAACATAAAAGGACAGTCTTTATTCATCAAATGGAGCAGTGCATTGTGACATCCCGTAATGTTCGGCGTTCAGCGAACGCTAGAACAGGCTATGTTCGAGTCGAACCTATGTTCGACTAGAACATGCAGCCCATCCCTACTGATGGGTCACCGTCTCTCTCTGTCTCCCCGGCAGGTATCTCAGGGTCACCAACCCTCTGGACCTCTCCAGCCTTCCTGGCTGTGTCCCTTGTGCTCACGCACGCAGCAGAGTCTGCCTGTTGTCGTGTGCCTCTTGCACACCCACAACTCTTCCCTAAAGCACTGGGCTGGCTTCCTAATAAGGCTGCTCTCAGCCACCTGTTCAACCTAACCTGGCCACTGGCAACACCTGGCCCCAGGACTGGAGATCCCATCCCACTATAGTCTGGAAAACCTGGAAGGAATTGAACAGCCAGTTCCTCCTCTCCAAAGGTATTCACATTGTGGAACCTCTCAGCCCCTCTGGCTGAGAATCCTGGGCGCCAAAGTTGCCATACTAGACTGTGGCATTGCCATGCACTGCCACACATTACATAATTACATAGTAGATAAGGTTGGAAAAAAAGACGCATGTCCATCCAGTTCAACCTGTGTGTGTCAAATGAGTTACCTATCTAAGAGTATGCATATCCTTGGATGTTGTGCTCATCGAGGACGTTTTTTTAATTTCTCAATGCGTCCAGCTGTTACCACTACCCGGGAAAGAGATTTCCATAATTTTGCTGCTCTGACAGTAAAGAGCCCCCCTGACCCCATGAAGACCCCAGGAGGATTTACCCTGAGCCCATGAAGACACAAGAGGTATCATCCTGAGCCCATCAAGACATTCGGGGCGTTACCCTGAGCTGAGCCCATCAAAACACATGTATGATTAACCCTGAACCACTCAAGACAAGAAGCATCACCCCAATACCATAAAGGCACAAGGGGCATTTACCCTGAGCCCATCAAGACAGCCCATCATAGCTCATCATAAAGTCTTTCATGTAATGGAGTCTCATGTGGGGAGACAGGGTATGTACACACTTTTTCCTGTGTCTTTTTTTTTATACATCCAACTACACTGTAATTTCTCTAATGTACTGATTGCTTTATGTGTCAATGCATGTATAAAAAATACATGGTGTTGTCAACACATTGCATTATGTCGTCTGGAATTATTCCTGTATTGTCAGAGTATGTAATCTCATCTAACAGACCACACTGAAACATAAAAAAAATAATTTGAAGGTATTTTAAAATGCATGTAAATTGTCTGGTTCAATGCATCTGAAAAATGCATTGTGGGAAATTACATTGTATGGTTGAAGTAGATCATTCTAAAAATATCAAATAAATGTGACACAACCCAGGGCAAAGAAGACAAAAAGTGGGGTCCACAGAGATGCTTAATAAAGTCCTGCACGTTAGTGCTCTTCATAGTTGACTTACAGTTTTACAAGTTTTTAGACATTCTTTTAGAAGGTGATCAGCAATAGCGCTTGTTGTATCGCTCTCAGTAAGTTCCTTTAAAAAGGCACTGTGCCCATCCTGATGCACAAAATCAGAGTGTCTCTGCAAAAGGACACACCTTTTCACATTTTCCAGGATCAGTTTCCTTTGTGGCTCATGACATTTGGTCACATGACTTCTTAGAACCATAAAATAAGTTATAGCTAAAAATCTTCCCTCTGCCAGATGCTGTGATCATAGGTCTGAATATGGACCAGGTAGCTATATAATGTCCAGAACCTGTCACTGACTGATGTGGGAGTATCTCCACTAAGGGCCACCAGCCCAACATATCTTATTAGTAGTGATGAGGTGGGGCTTTGTGTGAACCCAGTTGGTCTGCGTTCACCTATGCCCACTCAAAACTCTGACCACTACACTCTCCTCCCGACCCAATCAGTTGCTGGGAGGCACATCCCCTGCCTGGCAGCACAGGGAGTGTCCCCTTTACAACTGCTGGTACAAATTGGGTCGGGAAGAAGAGTGGCAGTGTTTTGAGCGGGCCTGGGTTCACACCAAGTCCCTCCTCCTTTTTTCTTATTAGTACTGACCC
>NW_017306604.1:1377334-1386029 GCF_000935625.1 Nanorana parkeri
CCCCCCCCCCCCCCCCTTTTCCCCCTATACCTGTCCTAGCCTGGATTAGGTACTAATCATTTTGCAAAGTAAATGTTCACTGAGCTCATACGCAGCTCAAATTTCAGTCAATTTCAATTCCTCAGTAGACTGAGTGGTTTACAGAGTCTGCCCTCTTATTTGGGGGGAAGGTAATCATTTTTGTCTGAGAATAGATCTCTGTTTATTCCAAGCATATATAAATTCACTTACTGTTGATTGACTCTGCTGGAAGTCTGTTGCAAGCATCTGCTACTTTTCATAGTAAAATAATACTTTTCACAGCTCTTGATCTCAGCTTCATCTTGAAAATATGGTGGTCCCTCTAGTGATAATTAATGATCTATATAGGGGAATCAGGACTTCCTTCCTCCTGCTGGTGACCCTTTTAGTGATAACTAAATATCTTCATAGGGGTATCAGGTCCTCCTGCTGGATGTCCCGCTAGCGATAACTAAACATCTATATAGAGGAATCAGGACCTCCTTCCTCTTGCTGGAGATTCTGCTTGTAGGCGGGGTTCACTCTTAGGCTCTGTTCAGACCTAGGCTTATTGAATAAGCGTGTTTGTTTCCGAGGGCTACTTGGCTGTATCCCAATGCAAACGCCCAACAAAAACGCAGCAAAGAAGCTCATGTACCTTTTCAGGCGTAGGCCGTTTTGTAGCGCGTTCAGACGGGCTGAAATACGGCAAGGTGTGAACCATACCCACAGAAAACAATGGGATTTTCATGTTTGAGCGTTTTGTAGAGCGTTCGTAGAGCGTTGAACGCACTACAAAACGTACAGATGTGAACCAGGCCTTGGGGTGTTGCGTGTGTGTTCCCTTTGGGTTGGCTCTGGTAACCCCGTGTATGCAACTCGAAACCAGGCACCCCACGGTCAGGGGCCACGGCTCTGGCCTCATGCAAACACTCCCACACGTGTAGTACTGCGCACATAGGGCCTCATGGCTTCAACCGCCTCTGCGGTATTCGGCGCTTCCTCCCTCGTAGGGAGAAAGGCCACCATGAACAGCACCCTGTGTTGGGCAGAGCCCCATTGCACACCTACCCTCCTCCGGATGGTTACAGCCACGATACAGTCCAACATCACACTCCGGTAGAACCCTGCCTTCTCAGAGTTTGGAGGGAGAAGAACCAGTCCACACAGATAGTCTTTTATTGATTTTACTTGAAGGTATTAACAGAACAAAGCATACGTTCAGCCACCCCCGATTGGGATGATGGCACATCTCTTGTTAGTTGCATGGTGATATAGATTAGCGAGAGAGAATATCAGCCCAGGTGCAGCCCAGAGTCCACGACTTACTTCGGCCAGAGGCCCACTGGCAAATATCGTCACCCCCCTCACTCTTTCCGGCCCTGCCAGGCCTATGCTCGGATCAAGGGTCTGGTATGGAATTTTAGGGGTGACCCAACATTTTTTTCCCCATTTTTGGGGGTGAAGTTCCTCTTTAAAATTCTTACCAGACCTTAAGGGCCTGGTATGACTGAGTTTGAATTCAAACTTTTTCCATGTTCGAACTGAACACAGGGGTGTTTGGCTCATCACTAATCAGGACCCTCTTCTTCCTGCTGGTGATTTATCTAGTGATAACTAAAGCTCCATATAGTAATATAGTAAAATCAGGACCATGATCTCTCTAGTGATGCACCCCAGTATTCTATCTACTTTTGCACATTTTGCAATCATCTGAGGTTATCAAAATGTTTCCTTCTGTAGTTCTGGTCAATACTGTACCCCCAATATGGAACTCTATGAATGGATTATTTTTCCATAGTGCAATATTTTGCATTGAGAAACATTGAACTGCAGTTTCTGCTGCTTTGACCAATCTTCCAGTAATGCCAAATCAAGTTTGATTTTACAAATACGTTCAGGAATATCAACCCTTATGTACACCTTTGTGTCATCATGGCACCTTTGGGTGTCACCTCCAGGCAAACTACTAAACTAATTTCCTCTGGAATAATCAAGCACTAGAGTGAATGTTGCAATGTAAACCAAATGTAATTCTGAGAGGATGTGTTGTTGTGTGTCACTGACAGTCACAATGAGAATGTTTTGTAGTGTAATGCTATTATCAACACTATCATTAGGGTAGAACAACACTCCATTAAAAGAGGAAAATGGAAGGTCTGTATAAACCCCCAGGGAAGATAATCGGAGTGAAAAAAAGCTTAGTAAAGGGAAAATGCACCTTATTTAATTGAAGATCACAGGGCTGCACGAAAACAATAGACTGTTTGCTAATTCAAACTTAAGCAACATTATTGCACTGGTCAGTCCTGCCCTTGTTCACTCTCCTAAAACCAGGACAAATAAATGCCTATAGAGGTGACAAACAGGAAGTCATGTCAGCAGTGCATAGCACATGGCAAAGCAAATACACAGCAACTATATTAATGGCATGAAAATGTTGATGTTGTTGTAAAAACTACCAAATACAAAATAATAATCAGGCGCATTAGGATGTTTTGAACATAACACAATAATGTGGCTATGCACACACATCGATAAAAAAAGGGATATCTGCTCCAGTTTCATAAATAAGCAATTGTGCAGCTTAAAGTGACTCAGTTTAAAAATAAAAGCTGGTAGCAGATACAGGCAGTCCCCGGGTTACGAACAAGATAGGGACTGTAGGTTTGTTCTTAAGTTGAATTTGAATGTAAGTTGGAACAGGTACATATTTTAAGTGTAAATCCAGCCCCCAAAATGTTTTATAGTTTTTGGATAGCATAGGGAAGGGTTAACCCCTGTAATGTTTGTTTTACTGTGTGTGCCCCTGTTTAGAAGATTTTCGCCTCATTTTCTGTCCCTGTGACAATTGGATTTTGAAAAATTTGGGTTGTCGTGGAAACAAAGATTGGTGATAAAGCTTCAGTGGAGACACCTTTTTCCCATTATAACTCTTACAGAGTGAATGTCCCTTCTTAGGGGTAGATTTCCTCTCACTTCCTGTTGTCTCAAGGACAGGAAGTGAGATTACATCTTTCTAATGAGGATGCAGACAACAGGAAAAACCTCACAGTGACCAGAAAGAAGAGGCGGGCACCCCTCGTCTGCACATCTAACAAGAGCCAATTTCCTGCAATGTACGTACAGTACTACGAACCAGACCCAAAAAGGCTCCTCGTCGGCATGAGTGCGGTGGCATTACAACTACTGAAATGCTGCGCGGTATACTTTGGCTGCAGCCTGGGACCCCCCTGCTGTACAGTAATAGCCTCCGTTTGTAAGTAGGGGTCGTATGTTAGTCGGATGTTTGTAACTTGGAGACTGACTGTACACCTGAAGCAACCTGCAATCTATCCACTATATGGAAGTGCCAGGTCATTCTTAATAGGCAAAAGTATGAAACTTCTTGGTAGTGCCCACCTGCCCCTCCTTGCTGCCCCATGAACATTTCTATTGGCCAGTGAGAAAGCCCTTCATAGTAATGGGCTAATGGGACTGTGTGAGAGGCATGATGAAAAAATTAATGTTTTTTTTATATTATATGTTATATTTAATATTGTTTTTAATACTTTAAACACTTGTGTGCCCTTTTTGACCAGGTGTATATGAAGACTGATGATCCCAGCTAAATCACATTGTCAAGCTTCTATTATATTAATTCGCAGTCTAACATAGAAAATAATGAGAATGTAAACTAATAAGATCTGCATTTCTATAGTGCACAATTATTTAGTGGAAACATCTTACTGTATACACATATGATACATATATAATAAATTGTATGAATCGTGCGGAAAATTTAGCCTTGTGTGCTGAGAAAACTAGAGTTCATGTAGAATGTTTAGGCTTTACAGGACGCGGTAACAACAAAAACTGAGAAAAATTGGGCTTTTGAGGTGTCATAAAAGACACACTTTTTACAAACAAATCTTTATTAAATTTGTTAATTAATAACATTTATATAAAACATAAAAACAATCCCACTGGTGCTAAAATGTGAATCAGCGGCAATTACCTTGATACAGTATTGTGTAAAATGACTTAGGGATTAAGCCTCATTGCAATTAGCATCCTGAAATCTTGCATCCATGTGTCTTGGGTCAATCCTTTTAGGTGTTTTGCCAAAGCATCCTCAGGAAGATAAGAGGCAGCCTCTAATGTTTATGAATATATTTAGACATCTTGGAGAATTTACATATAAAGCCAGTTAAACACATACACCACAACACAACTAACAGAATTAAATACGCTTATCTGGGATCTTTGTGGTGAATAGGTCTACATATCCGGGGGACAGTGCTCATTGCCCAGGAGACATAGGGAGCGTACACAGTGGTGTATTTAGGTTTTGTGCTGCCCTAGGCAAGACTAAACTTGGGCGCCCCCCTCGCAGATCTAAATTTGCCCCACACCTTCCTGTATAAGACATTTTGCGTAACCTGTCAGTCGCTGGATACAGCGTGCATGCTGTATCCAGTTTCTGACAGGTTGCGTTAGTAGCATAGCAGGAAAGCTGGGGTCTGAGGTGGGCTGTAAAAGATCTCTTGTGACCCCGCATAGCCCACCTGAGACCTTGCATAGCCCACCACAGACTCTGCACTTAGTGACGCACTGGACTCTCCACCTAGTGACGCGCCGGACTCTGCACCTAGTGACGCGCCGGACTCTGCACCTAGTGACGCGCCGGACTCTACACCTAGTGACGCGCCGGACTCTGCACCTAGTGACGCACCGGACTCTGCACCTAGTGACGCTCTGGACTCTGCACCTAGTGACGCACTGGACTCTGCACCTAGCACTGGGCTCTGCACCTAGTGACGCACTGGGCTCTGCACCTAGTGACGCACTGGGCTCTGCACCTAGTGACGCACTGGGCTCTGCACTTAGTGACGCACTGGGCTCTGCACTTAGTGGCACACTAGACTCTGCACTTAGTGACACACTGGACTCTGCACTTAGTTACACACTGGGCTCTGCACCTAGTGACGCACTGGGCTCTGCACCTAGTGACGCACTGGGCTCTGCACCTAGTGACGCACTGGGCTCTGCACTTAGTGACGCACTGGGCTCTGCACTTAGTGGCACACTAGACTCTGCACTTAGTGACACACTGGACTCTGCACTTAGTTACACACTGGGCTCTGCACCTAGTGACGCAATGGGCTATGCACCTAGTGACACACTGGACTTTGCACCTAGTGACGCACTGGGCTCTCCACTTAGTGACGCACTGGGCTCTCCACTTGACTTGGAAGTAAACACAGAAGAACACTCGGGGAACACTCAGAATGCAAGCCCTCCCCAGGCCCTGCTACCTGCTTGTCGCTCTTGTCTCCATAGTTGGTGCGCCTGGTCAGATGCTTCGCCTCCAGCAGAGCCCGTACTGGAAGAAGGGAGGACAGCAGCGGTTGTGAATGTTAAAGTGCCGCTCGCTGTACACACTGACACCCCCGGAGCCTCCCATCTTGCCTTTATGCTCCCCGACCCAGTTCCCCCCTGTCAGTGTGCACTGGGGTAGCCGGGCCGCATTTCACAAGGACAGAGGAAGCTATCACCATCCATGGATACTGTAAATTATAATATAATGTTAGGGATGCTCCGATACTACTTTTTTAAGACCGAGTACCGATACTCGCCGATACCAATTACCGATACTTTTTCTTAAAGAGACAGGTCAAATTTTTTTTAAAGCAATACAAAATCATGATTTTAAGTCAGTTTCTTAATATTATGAAGAACATGAACATGAACATGAACATGAAATGAATATTTATCATGCCATTGCTAACTAAGGCTTGTATCCCCCTAGTGGGGAAAATAGATGAGCACATGTCCAGACTCCAGACCAGAACACTGTATAGTGTGGCACAGTTATATCCAATTCTGCATACCTGGCTTTATATTATAAGAACTTTATAACATAAAGCCAGGTATGCAGAATTGGATATAGCTATGCCACACTATACAATAACACACTGTTCTGGAGTGTGGACATGTGCTCATCTATTTTGCCCACTAGGGGGATACAAGCCTTAGTTAGCAATGGCATGATCCAAATATTCAGTTAATTTCATTATTCAATGTCTTTTTTTTTAATATTATAAAATGTATTATATAAAAAAAAAAAGACATTGAATAATGAAATGAATATTTAGATCATGTCATTGCTAACTAAGGCTTGTATCCCCATAGTGGGGAAAATAGATGAGCACATGGCCAGACTCCAGACCACACTGTATAGTGTACGAGTACCGTCGTATAGTGTACGAGTATCGCCGCCGATACCGATGCTTGTATCGGAGCATCCCTATATAATGTAATAACAAAATATAACAAAACATAACCATTGCAAGTACAAATAGCTTTCCCGTGGAGAATTAAAAAAAACCCACAAGGCTTTAATATCATTTAAATGACTTGCTGTGTAGGGTTTATCCAACATTTGTTTTGCTGATTTACTGGTGTTGGCTACATACGATCTTCTGAATAATTGTAATCCAGCACCTTATCTGTACTTGTTCCGAATTGTGCATATATGGCTGACTACTATCTAGTCTTTAGAAGACTTTAGTCACTCCTGCACAGGCTGTCAACAAGCAAGCGGGCTTTATATGTACAGTAGCTGTTTCATAGCTGCAAACAAACTTCAGTCAGTTCAGGCCCAAATTCGCTCTCTCAGAAGCCACTTACACGCATAATGTAGATCCCTTATAATTATAAGAACAATCCAGGCCGCACTCAGGTAGAATGTGAATGTACTGGGGTTCCTTTTTTAAAATCAAGCTTTTATAAACATATGCTCCCATTAAGTCAGGCTGTGATGTTTGTCTCAGAATATTTTTTATTTGTCTGCACTTTCACATGACTTCTCACATCACATTAAAATTATCTTAGTTTACTCAGCTATCCTAAGGGAGCAGCTGCTGGGACTACACCAGCACTCCCCCAGACACCACCTGTGCTTTGGGCGGGGGGGGGCTACTTCCAAGGAGAGATTTCAAATTTTCAGGTCTTTAGCTGGAGGAGTCTAAACACCTTTCATCATACGCATCAACTGACATCTGCTTACCTACAACTGTCAGCATTTAATTGACTAACTGGGATACCCCTCAGCCAATACTATGGAGGCAAGACCTCAGGATCCTTCTGAAATGTTTTGGCAGATCCTGACTTTTAAAGCGGAACTATACTCACCTCTACTGACAGGGCAACCTTCATAAATTTCGGGGCCCCTTACACAGCTTCAGCCCGGGACCCACATCCCCCTCCCCCCGCCCTGTCTCGCCCGCACCGCCGCCATGCTGAGCCAGTCAGTCAAACTGTTATTATTATACATAATATATATATATATAGCTCTAACATATACCACAGTGCTGTACAGAGAACACTGAGCCAGTCACATCAGTCTCTGTACAGAGGAGCTTACACTCTAATGTCCCCTCCCCCACAGTCACATCAGTCTCTGTACAGAGGAGCTTACACTCTAATGTCCCACCCACAGTCACATTACCTGCTGGACGCAGGGCTTCGTGACCCGCTGGACACTAGACATGTGCACCGGCAAAAAATGTTGAGTTTCATCTTGTTTTGATTCGGATTTTGTGTTATTTCGTTTTTCGGGATTTGGACAAATTTCGCTAGCGGTAGTCTGTACGAATTTTCATTTCCGTTTCATGTTCGTATCGTTCGTTTCATTGCAGCAAAGTGACATAAAATTGTTTTTTTTTTAATTGTCAATTTGCTGCAATGAAAATTCGTCCACAAACGAAAATGCGTACAGACTACCACTAACTAATTTCGTCCGGAAAACGAATTTTTCCAAAACGAATCGCACATGTCTACTGGACACAGGGCTTAGGGTTAGCTCACACCATAAGCAGTGCGCTCTGGTCTGATTCTGGCCAAAACGCACTGCGCGCATTGCATTTTCCCAAGTACAGCCCTTAGTGCTATAGAGGAATACAAAACATCCTGGCGATACATTATACATACACTGTATAATGATTGCTGGGATTTGTATTCCTCTATAGGTGATTGATTATATACAGCGCAATATACCATCAGCTAAAGAGGAATACAACCAATAACTATCCCAGCAATACAGTATTACAGCATGTGGGGGAAAAGTGCAGGCAGTCTTACCTGCAAGCAACGTTACTTTCTTCCCCGAGATCTTCGTTCACCCATGCTGCAGTGTCCCTGCAACGACGTGATCGTTTTGGTTGCGGGAAGTGTGCCGCCCCAACAGGGGCATAGAATATGAGATGCATAGCCTCAATTAATATTAGCAATGTTATATAGATTAGAGTTTATATAGTGTGTTTGCCTATATATTTTCTCATAGCTAAATCTATGTGTTATCCTATGCTGCCATCTAGTGGCCTTTTGTTGTAATATACATGTCTTTCTGTAATTATTCCTCATGTGACGACGTATTTCCCCCTAGTGTACGCCCCTTCCTTCTTCCTGTGTGCAGTACTTCCTGTGTCATGGCCACAGTGAACAGCCACATGTAACAAGGACACATATGTAATCTGCACAGTACGTAGGAAAGGCATCATCTTTTGACCGCACAATACTATAACCGTTCAACTGCTGTTCCTATCATCTGCTGTAACCTGATGTTAAAGAATAAACACCTCTTTTGAATGAATCGGTATTGACGAGTTCAGCTATCTGACGAGGATTGTCCGCAGTGAGTATATCTGCTTAT
>NW_017306604.1:1386262-1386824 GCF_000935625.1 Nanorana parkeri
ATTTATGAAACATTGAAACGTGGCGGGAGCGTTGCTCAACCCGAATGGCATTACCAGATACTCAAACAGTCCGTATCGGGTTCTGAAGGCCGTCTTCCACTCATCCCCTGGGCGAATGCGGACTAAGTTGTACGCCCCTTTCAGGTCGAGTTTGGTGTATACTTTAGCCGTCTGCAGACGTTCAATGAGTTCCGGAATGAGTGGAAGGGGATAGCGTTTTTTTACCGTTATTGCATTGAGGGCTCTGTAGTCGATGATGGTCCTGATACTACGGTCCTTGTTGCGGACGAAAAATAATCCAGCCCCCGCAGGGGAGGTGGAGGGACGGATGAATCCCTTTTTGAGGTTTTCCTCGAGATAGGATTTTAGATGATCCAATTCAGGTTGTGATAGGGGGTATATCCGCCCCACGGGGATACAACTGCCCGGAAGAAGATCTATGGGGCAGTCGTATGGCCGGTGAGGGGGTAGGTTCTCTGCCATCTTGGTGCTGAACACATCATGGAAGTCCTGGTACTGGTGAGGGAGCCCTACAGATTGGATATGCATGATGGCAGGTGAA
>NW_017306605.1:0-365 GCF_000935625.1 Nanorana parkeri
TACAGTACTGTCGGTCGCACACTGCCCACACACCTTGCGATCGTCGGACGAAAAGTCCATTGCATGCAATTATCGTACGATAATCGTAAGGTGTGTGGGGACCATAAGGCAGACAATTTATCAATCCACCACACCTCTCTCTTCTTCAAATTCAAAATGCTATCACCTACCCTCTTGCTACGAGGTACTGTACATCCTCCAATACTAGCAAATGCAGATCTGTCTCCACATGACCTTGCTCTGCAGAATGTTTAGATATTGGTAATAATCCTTATGCTTTATGGATCATATTCCATTGCTGTGTAATATGATTCTTGATTTTCTGAGAAGTTTCTCCCACATAAATCTTTTGACATGAGCAAATT
>NW_017306605.1:471-3448 GCF_000935625.1 Nanorana parkeri
TATATATATATATATATAGATAGATCTATATAGATCTATATAGATCTATGTATCTATATAGATCTAGATATCTATGTAGATATATATCTCTATATATATAGTGGCAGTGCAAGGCAATGCCACAGAGTATGCTGGCAACGCAGTCATGCAGGACTCTCAGCCAGAGGGGCTGAGAGGTTCCAGAATGCAAATAGTTTTGCAGGGAAGAAGCTGGCCTTTCAGTTTCTTCCGCTTTTTCTGAATTGTAGCTGGGATCTGGATCTCTGGAGATTTCTTAGAGTTCTGGGTGGGATGAAATCTCCAGTACTGAGGTCAGGTGTTGCTGGTGATCACTGATCAGGTGGCTGAGAGCAGCCTTATTAAGAGCCCAGACCAGAGTTAAGGTGGCCATACACTCTACAACCATCACAAGACTTTAGTCTTGCGATGGTTGTAAAGGGATTAACAAAACGTACAATCTGCCTATATTGGACAGGCAGATCGCACTCTCGATCATCGCAAGCCCACCCCCCTGAGGGGCGGGCTTCCGATGACCGCAATGCTGAACAGGCAGTGTGCGCGTGCGCACACCGGCCCGTTCAGCATTTATCTTCCGAGCACCGTTCTAACCAGCCGAGAATCGTACGATTCCCGGCTGGTTTTCGAACATGCTGGTTCGACAGAAGACGTGCGACCGTACAGTAGAAACGGTCGCACGTCTCCGTTCACACTGCTCGATTATCGTACGAAAAACCGATCGCATACGATTATCGTACGATAATCGTGCAGTGTATGGGCACCTTTAGTGTGTGCTGGAGGCACACGAGGGCCAAGGCAAAGGGGCCAAATGACAGGGCCAAATGACAGCTGGGCGAGGCCAACCATGATCTCATGGCTCGCTCCACCCAGTTGTAATGACAGATCAGCATCCCCAAATGACCTGGGGATGCTGATCTGTCATTAAATAATAACAACTGGGCGGAGCCGCCCGTGACCTCACAGCTGGCTCTGCCCAGTTGTTATTCATTGGCCGGGACCTGCTAGAAGACTCTGGCAGACGCCAGCCAATAGGAAACAGTTGTTTTTCTTTTGCCTGCATCTGTCAGATGCTTAATTATGCGGTGGGAGTTTGTCGCATGCGGTCAGGTCAGTGTGCTGTGTTTATTTTTGTTTTTTTCTTTAATATATATATTTTTCATTTTCCTATTTTTTTACATTTTTAAAATAATTTTTCAACTTTATAATTTCTTTTCACTCATTTCACTTATTTTCTATTCTGCTCGCTACCTCAGAGGTACCGAGCAGAATAGCTGAGCTGGCATTTGGCTACTCACTTACTGCCATTCCACCCCTATGAGAATAGGGGCGAACGGCAGTGAGTGAGCTGCCGGAGCTTCAGCTCAGCCGATCCAGATGTTGGATCGGCTGAGTCGTACTCCTTCTGTACTTCAGCTCAGCTGAACATCAGCCGTACAAGGCTGAAGTAAATAGCCGAACAGCGTTCAGCTCACTTCACTTCGGCTCGGTTAGTCACTCGGCAGCTAAGTGAATAACCCCCATGGTGTTCTTCAATCATGTTTTGCTCAGTATAGCAAAGGGGACAATAACAAAATGTTATTTCTTTACTCCAGCATTGGTCATGTGTCTAAAGCTCTACCAACATGGTACAATCTGATTCTACATCCTCCTTAAGGTGCCCATACACTGCACGTTTCTCGTACGAGACTCGCGGCAAATCCCGCGATCGTACGAGAATCGTGCAGTGTATAGAAGGCGTGCAACCGTTTTTACTGTACGACTGCACGTCTTTTGTCTAAGGAGCATGTTCGAAAACGAGCCGAAAATCTTATGATTTTCGGCTGGTTTGTGGCATGTACGGGAGACAAATGCCGAACAGGCCGGTGTGCGCACACTGCCCGTTCAGAATTGTGGTCATCTGAAGCCCGCCCCTCAGCGTGGCGGGCTTGCGATGATCGCAAGTACGATCTGCCTGTCCAAGATGGGCAGATGGTACGTTTTTTTAACTACTTTACAACCAATGCAAGACCAAGGTCTTGCGATGGTTGTAAAGTGTATGGCCACCTTTAGATTGTGCAATTTAGGGAGATTGTACAATCACCAAGTAAAGGCCTGCCTGATTGGATACAAATTGATTGGATGGTTTAGGTAGGTGCTCATATTACATAGTCTTCGTAAATCTAAAATTGATTGTATAGAGAATGTAATATGTAAGACGAGCCTAACGTGTTCACAGGTTACTTTTTTCAACTTAAATGAACTAAAATTGCAATTCTCAATGTAGCATTTTTGAAAAAACCTAAACCAGTGATATCTAGTATAGTGCTAATACCTAAAATCTGAAAATGTGGGATCAGTCCCCAACTTAACATTCATTATACACTGCATCCATATCAGCTGCCACGGTAGTGTAGTAGATTAATGTTGTTTAATGGAAAAGTGGATTAAATGTAATCTGTAAGACAAGCAATATGGAGGCTTCCATTGTCTTCTGTATAACTTTAAATTGCTAAGTGACTGTCTGTCATCAGGGCCATAGATATTTTTTTCCCTGGGGGGGTCAGCTTCCTCAAATTATAAGAATTTATCTAGCAGACACACCAAGGTTTGAAAAAATATAACAGCCATATCCAATCCTTTACCTTGAGCAATACTGATTTTGTTGTTTGACACCATATGGATAAAAACCATGTTTTAAAGACGTATAATTGGTACCATTTAGTATACACTTATTGGGATTTTTTTTACCTAAAACATTTAGCAGAATACATTTTGGCCAAAATTTGATTTTATTTGATATTTTGTATAACAAAAAAGTAGAAAATATCATTTTCCCCACAACTTTTGGTCTTTTTTCATTTATATAAAAAATAAAAGAAATTTTAAAAAAAGCAGCATTCAAATAGCACCAAAAGAAAGCTCTACTTGTTTAAAAAATGAGGTGCCCTGGGGCAAATCTTTCTTTAGACCCCCCCCCCCC
>NW_017306605.1:3490-113264 GCF_000935625.1 Nanorana parkeri
CCCCCCACACACACAAATCAATCCATAGTTCAATGCTCTAGACCCTAGATTCTCAACTGGTGAGTCGTGACCCAAAAGTGGGTCGCGACCCTGTGTTTAGTGGGTCCTCGTGTGCCTTCCACTTATCTAGGTGAAAGGCTCCTCAGCCTCCCCCTAGCGCAGCACTGTCAGTTCTTGCGCCAAGCAGCCATTCAAAATATGCTGCCCGGTGCCGAGTGTCAGCTTGGGGTAGGGTGGGCTTTATCCATGTGCATTGCTTACAGCTCCCTCACTTGTCCTGTAGAGGTGCCTGGACTGAATTGATGTAACATACTTGCTCTCGGCACCTCTAACAGGGTGTGCAAGGGAGCTGTACAAGCACTGCACATATGGATGAAGCTCCATCACAGCTCCCTTGCCTATGTTTTCCCCTCTTGATCCACCTTTAAATCACCTCATTCTCCAGTGCTCCTTTGTTAATTTAGGAACCAATTCCGGGCTTGCTTCTATTTTCCCGGTGGTGCCCCTTCTAATCTGTCATGGAGGAGAGACTTGAGTCATTTCAAACCTACACTCCATGGTGGTTCAGGAGGGGTGCTTCCACACCAAAAGAAGGGAGCACAGAAGCGGGTCTAAAGCCAATGATCCACCATGGAGGCCACCACATAGCAATACATTATACAGTAATGCAGAATATCACCAGCTATAGAGGACTACAAATCCCAGCAATACATTATATAGCAACACAGAATAATATGAAACTACATACTCTGTGTTGCTCCAGGGTGGTGGGCTGTGCAGAGTTTCAGGTGGGCTGTGCAGATCTTCAGGTGGGCTGTGCAGATCTTCAGGTGGGCTGTGCAGAGTTTCAGGTGGACTATGCAGAGTTTCAGGTGGGCTGTGCAGAGTTTCAGGTGGCCTGGTGGGGTCTCAGGTGGGCTGTGCTGAGTCTCAGGTGGGCTGTGCGCAGTCTCAGGTGTGCTGTGGGGGTCTCAGGTGGCCTGGTGGGGTCTCTGGTGGGCTGTGCAGAGTTTTAGGTGGGCTGTGCAGAGTCTTAGGTGGACTTTGGGGGTCTCAGGTGGCCTGGTGGGGTCTCTGGTGGGCTGTGCAGAGTCTCTGGTGGGCTGTGTGGGGTCTCTGGTGGGCTGTGCGGGGTCTCTGGTGGCCTGTTTTTATAAAAAATTATTATCAGTTTTTGTTTCCATTTTAATTTCTTTTATTATTTTGTACTTTTTTTTCACTTAACTTTATTGCTATCACACAGGGGATAACAAGCACCTGTGCGATAACATTTGGAAGTGACAGGTTCTCTTTATGAGCCTGCCCTCCAGTACAGACTCGGGAAATAGGGAACGCACTGGACTCGGGACATAGGGAACGCACTGGACTCGGGACATTGGAAATGCAATGGACTCGGGACATAGGGAACGCACTGGACTCAGGACTTTGCAACACAGTGGACTTAGGACTAAAACCAGAAGTAAACTCACAGATAATACAAGCCCTCCTCTCCCCCCGCCCCTGCTACCTGATTGCCCGCTCTGTCTCCCTGCAGCCTTCTGATCCTGGTCACTGGAAGGACACCCTGCCTCCTACAGGGCCCGCACTGAGGCATGTACAGATCATCCAGGGCCAGGCAGGCACTTGTACATCTGAAGGGATGCCGGGGATGTCCTGTTTGATAAAACATTGGCGTCAGTGAAAAACATTGAGCTCTGCTGCAGCCTTCACCGATGTTTTATCAAACAGGACATCCCCGTCATCCCTTTAGATGGGCATGTGTCATGCCCTACTCTGGATGTTCTTGAGAATGGTGTTGAGCACCGGTGCCCGTGAGCATGTGTCACCCTCTGCCCCCCTCGCTAGTCACTCTCTGGGGGGATGAACCCCCATACCCCCCCTTATCTATGTCCCTGGCTGTCATGTTGAATCATTGGCTTCAAAACTTTAACTGACCAGGATCGTGAATCTAGATCAGTAGTTCTGAATTTGCTGTACCTTTATTGATTGTATGCTAGTCCCAGGCCAAAGAGAAGTGGGTGGCACCTATTTCTAAAGGTAGGTCAGCATCGTCATTCTTAACCCTACTTATGTCACTATAGGTTTCCTTTTAAGAACATGTAATGCAGGAGAGGTGCTGTGAATAGAGAAATGACTAGGCCTCTAGCTTGGGTTTGGTCTGCAACTTAGGTCATTTAAACCAGGAAAGAAGCAGTGCCAACCCAATCAGCTGTGGTCAGCGCATTCTATGTCCTGCAGCTTCTTGTAAATGAAGGGAAAAGATGATGGGGTCCTTATTGACCTTATATGGCCATATTTGGTCAATGACATTGATCTTAGATGTCCTCAGAACTGACAATACAATTTCCCACCTATATAGCAATCATCAGCAAGCACTAGTAGTACTAGATCTACCACTGAATCTCAAAATATAAATATGAAAGTGCTACGCTACCTGAAATAGTGTACTGAGAGGGATGTTGTCCACATACCAATACCAGGTGCCCCCATTCAAATGTGGCTATTGTGCCCTTTCAAGGTAATAACAGGGTGACAGTGGCCACAACTGTTTGTGGCTTTCTCCATGTATTTGTACCATGTGCATGTACATGCAGACAGCCATGGACAGATGCAGCCGCTGTGACTCTGTCATCAACTTGAACAGTCACAATGGCCAATTCTCATTGGCAATAAATATCACCAAAAGAAAAAATCTGTTTAAATTATACATACTTTAATCATGACTAATATAATCCGGCATAGTCGGCCAGTCTTAGGCTTGCTGTTTCACCTTTTTACAATGTGTGATCACTCATATAAAGTATATTGATGCAGCTAAACAATGAGCACAATTAGTTGTATCTAGTGATGAGCACGGGTTTGGTGCAAACCCAGTCTATTAGAGTTTGCCCAAGCCAGCTCAAAACTGTGACTGAAACCCCCTCTTCCTGACCCAATCAGTTGTGGAGAAGTGTATTCCCTGCCTCCAACCTATAAGCCACAAAGGGCTGGTGAATACCCCCATCAAAACTCCCACCACTGATTGGGATGGAAGGAGGAGTGGCAATTAGTTTTTGCATGCTGCAATGTATATGAGATTTTAGAGATTTATTTCGATTTCACTATTGGCTTAAAGAAAACCGCAAACAGTAAAACCCAAATTTGTGGTAAAAATCATTTGTTGTGCAGCGATCAGTTCTGGATTATATACTTATCCTTCAGCAGAGAGAAAAGTGCTGACAGTATCAGCTCAAACTAGCACAAAGAGGCCAAAGTACAAAACATTTGTGAGTGAGTAACATGACAGTGGCGTGACCCTCATCTGATCTATGAGGCTGATCTGTGCTTCTGAAACTTTGAAACCAACCCATCTATAATCTGTTCTCATCACTGGCCTCTACGGCAGACAAAAGGCATGCATCATTTCTGACAGAGCTGCCACAACATACTTATTACTAGAGAAGACTGTACTGTGCCAAACCTATAGAAGCCAAACTAGAAGTAAATTGTTAACGGAGACTAATCATTTATCTACAATTGAAGTAAAAAGCTAGGAAGCATATCAGTAATTTTTAAACCGTATTCCTGTACTAACACTGGAATATAAATGGGGAGACATTAGGACTCATTCATATGGGCTTTTTAGGGCCAGCAGAGGATTCCTTCAACTGGAATAATGGGTGGTTCTGCTCTGTACATAACAATGACAAGCTGCAGGAGCCTTTCCACTGCTTTTCACTTTATCAGCACATCCAGGATTTGCCTGCAGCTAAGGACAGCTGACCAGCCCTCATTCTGTACATAATGATAAACACATATTTTGGCTTCACAAGTTTGCACTTCTATATTTTTGTAATTGCATTAAAGCAGAAGTAAACCGCCTTTTTTTGGTTTTGCCCCAATTTGCAAGTTTGCTTCTCCGGTGCTGTCGGATTGATCTTCAGTTCTCAGCACTGTCCCCCACTGACACAATCTCTGTCGCTGATGCTTCCCAGTACTCAGAAGTCCTCTTCAGCCATTAGGGGGCCACCGATGATGTTACTTCTGTGCATGCATGGCACCTGACCAATTCACAGTATCTTAGAGATGACGTGAATGGGATGTGTGTGTATACTGCGTGATGCATGCACCATACAGTGTACACAAAAAATAGAAATTCAGAGTGGGAGAAATTACAGTTTTTGGGGGCATAAGAGACTTTGCATGTTTCTTGCACCAAAAACCCCAATTCCCAGCAATTGTTTATTTTTTTTACTTTACTTCTTTCAAATTTGAGATTAGCAGAGGAATCACAAAAGGGAGCTCTCAGACAGTGCAATTACACTGTCTCCCTCTAGCCGTTATTGAGATATCATTATTGCCTTATAGGAAGTGATTTGCCTTCAATGAATTAGCCAGCTAATAGATTTTTGTTGCAAGAAGGAGTATCAAGCAACATTGAACATTGTATAGTACTGCAAAACAGAAAGTACCCACCACTCCAAGCTCGCTCCCATGATGGACTACAATCTCATGTTTAGTTTACTAATTTGTATTGAGATTGTAGTCCATCATGGAAGCAAGCTTGGAATGATGGCTACTTCACAACGCACACGGACTATATGTAGTTACCCTCCAGAAGGAAGGACAGTGTGCCAGCATGAATTCAGAGATGATTGGAGGATCTACAGCCAAGTGATACACACATAGGTTACATTTTTTGTTAATAGTTAAGGTACTTGAATGCACTTTTAAGATTTAACGCGAGTTTAGTGTCACTTTGAGGGTTGAGTTGAGGGTTAGGTTTTGTGGTTTGGATAAGGGCTTCATTTGACTATGTCCTGTTCTTTCTCACCACTCTCCTGTCTGCTCTTGTTGTTGCCATGTAAAATGAGGCCCCTGGACAGTGTTTAAAAGCTTCATGGAGAAATACCATGTAAAAATATTGTTACATGGTATTCACTGTTTCCTTTATGTGAGGATCAAATAGATGACCTTTGATCTGCATATGATTGAAATAAAGCTTTTCATTTGTTACTATTTACTGTAACTTCGTATTGCCCCTAACTAACCCTAATCCGCCCTAATTAAGTCCTTCCTCCCCTTCTCTCCTTAGCCATAATTTGTCTACTGATTTTTTTTTCTTCATTTTAATTATATTTGACCATTATCTTCAGTTCCTTTTTTCATTATATTCATAACATTTTTAAAAATGTGCAAAATAAAAAAAAAGTTTTTATTGTATTTGTAGATAACTTGACCATGCATTCAGCTAGAATAATAATTTTAGTGTCATTGTAAATGACACAAAATAAAGAATAATAATTATATGTCCATACTTTATCTACAGTAGCACTAGTTGTTTTAACACTAATATCACCAAAAGAAAAACTTGTTTAAAACCTCAAAAAACAATGTATGACAATGCTTCTTTATCTTAAAGTGGACCTTCACCCCCTTTCACTAAAATCACATCAGCATGCAGCTCTGATTTAAAACCATCTTACATTCATTAGTTAAATGTACACGGTTCTCATTTACTTACAAATAGTTAATCTACTTCCTGGTCCAGTTCTGGCACAAATGATGTAATGTGCCCAATAGGTCCATAGTAGAAATGTGAAAATTGTTCTGGTCCATAAGACGGGTGCGAGAGCTGATGTGGTTTATAAGAGGGGTTAGCTCGGGTTTTAGTGTTCATAGGAGGGGAGGAATTATTTGTTAGATTCAGCGTATGACTTAGTCTAGTATCTGTTTTTGCCCATGCAACAAAGTTTGGTATCAGCAGGAGGGGTTGTCTTATCAAGAGAACCTGTCAATATATGCTGTATGGTAAATGCAGTTGCTGTGGACTGTTTTTCATCACCAAATCCCCTTTGCAAAACGCTGCTACCACTTGCTTCCTGACAGTGAAAGCTAATGTACCGCAATAAATGCATATTGTTTAAAACAATATAAGTATTTATTGTCCTTTTTTTTTAGCTTGGCATTTATAAGCAATATTTTAAATATGAAATCCATCTTTGTAGGCCCTACCAGAAGGAGGTAACATTAAATGCAGTTTGTGCAACTTTATATGTAGTAAACTCAACTTAATTACTATACATATTCCTCAAATGGTTCTGTTTAACAATCCACATGAAATAATATAATGACCAAAAAATCTGTGAAACCAGACTTGCTCTTGAACATCAAACCTAACTCCTAAAATGACCCATTAACACAAACACCCCCAACATTTGACTGTGACCTTAACACGGTTGCTCCTCCCTTCTTCATCTTCCTCTCCCAACCCAAATGCTGATATACAGAGAATGCTAGTACAGTATTTATTTAAATGAGCCCATAACTAATTTACATTGGGTTCCTTATATCTACCAACACTTATACTTAGTAGATGTTCATTCTAATTAAAAGCCATTTAGTTTGCTAAAGCATTGTGTATGATAAACATTAGCCATTTAAATAAAGTAGATGTGTTGACATTAGTTTTATCCTTTGTTGCCTCTCACTGCTGCTGATCTTGCACAGCCTCTTTACATTTACTACCTGACTACATTCAAGTGCTACAACAATGGCTGCATGGCATTTCTTAGTGGGTTTCCTGATGGTGACCATGCCTGTGTAATGTGTTGAAATATGCACTTGAGGTCTCCATCAGGGTGACAACACAATAGCACAGTTGAAAGACAAGGACAAAGTGGTTTCACACTATAACAGACAATATTTGAAAAACAACCCTGATGACAGGAGCAGCAGGTATTATTTTAATGAATGCTGCAAAGCTCTGGCTCAGAGTTTGGGTTTTAGGCCATCCAATTTTCCCCACCTTTATATTAGCTGCAAAAATGGCTGGTAAATCCAAGTGAATCAAATGTGCCTTGATCTGCCTGGTGTTCACTAGCAGGGCCGTATAACACTATAACCCTGACATATCACAGTACATTTTGTAACATTTCATACAGGCATTTAATTTCATTAATCACATTGAATATCACTGAAAGTCAAAGAATGGATGTCTGCTTTGCTGATTTTTGGCACGATTTTCTCGTTTGTCTAAAATGATACCTCTATGTATTTAGCTCTGGCAGTATATTTTTGTGGCAGATTTTCTTTATGACTGTGTGTTTGCCAGATCTCCTATTTCATTGTACTAAAGTGGGGCATCTAACAGCAGCTGGACAGAAGGAACGTTGCAGGTTAGTAAGGAGCTCTGCTTTTCTATAGCTTCCATGGCAACTGATTTTCTTGCTGCTTCCAATTGTTCATTATTGAATATTGACTGTCAAAACCTATCTCTCATCACTGATATTCCATACTTATTTCAAAGTGAATAGGTGAACCTTGCTATAAGCTGAATGGGCAGTGTTGAACCGCGATAAAAGCTCAATCTGTGAACCATCACTTTTCTCAGAATATGCTGGCAGTACCGTGTTTTTGGTACATCCTACCACATCATGGCTATTGCAAACAATTAATAAATATAATGAACCACAATTGTGCTTTCATCATTGAATGATTCATGACAAAAGGCTTCAGTATGTGTGTGCAAGCTCACACTCCAACCACTCAACTGAGCAACGATCAATTATAGCTAAAGCAATTTTACACTTGTCTTCGCTTCCATTAAATACAAGTTTCTTTGCTGGCAGACTATCAATATGGTGATTACACTGGGAGATTGTGCAGATTTGTGTAGCTATTAAATTCTTAACAAATACTAGATAACATATGATAAATCAACGTTGCCAGCTAAACTGTTAGGGAGACGGAGAAGTAACATAGACAGGTGGATGAAAGCTAAACCACAGGAGGGCGTGGTTTCCGCGGCTAGCAAGATGGCCGCTTAACTCCGGAGCTCCTGACCACCCGCACCCCAAAATCAGCTTCTATAGCACCTGATTAGGCGACATGGGGAAGATTGGACCGCAATACCCCCCGGGGAAGATGCAAATTGCCCCTCAAGCTGGCACAGACGATCATCATCGGATGGGACTGATCCTGACCAGCAACGATATGACCTGAGAAGGATGAGTATAACATGTCTGCAAAATCTGATTGATGTACTAGAATTGTTACCTTATTGTCCCTACCCAGTCAGCCCCCCACATGAGACTCTGAGACCCACCCTGGCGGCCGCCCTCAGCACACCCCAATCAAGCACTGGTCCCATGATCCTCCCCTACGAGCACATCTCTTTTTCAGATCCCCGACATTCACAACTAAGACCGACCTAGCAGACCTCACCAACAAAGGATCATTAACCTGGTGGGTCTACTTCCAGATCAGACACTTCCTAACGAGCCCCATACGTAGAACCTCCGCCTCTAGAGACCTTACCCCATTCGAAAGGCTCTGCCTCGGCAAAGGCCAGACCAGACACCTAATCTCATGGCTTTATGCGTTACTCCAAAACGACCTTCCACCACACGGTTCTCACCCTTGCACTAAATGGGAACGAAACCTCCACATCACGATCCCAGAGGATGACTGGACTGACATCTGCTCAACTGTGCACAAATGTGCATTTAATAGCAGAATGCAGGAAACTAACTACAAACTCCTAGTCTCATGGTACAGGACTCCCCACTTACTACACCGTATATACCCAGCCGTGTCCCCACTGTGCTGGAGATGCAACGCAGATGATGGTACCCTCAAACACATCTTCTGGTCCTGCCCCCGGATACAACCGTTCTGGAGGAAGGTATACGAAGCAATACTTAAGATCACCGGAGCCACACTCCCATTCTCGCCCTCGCATTCCCTACTACATTGGAAACCTGGTCGGCCAAAAGGCTTGTTTAAGTCATTACACAGACACCTCATTAACGCTGCACGCACAATCATCCCCCGCCACTGGCGACAGACCGAAGTACCCACGATTCGCGAATGGCTGGCACAGGTTGGTCACGTACATGAAATGGAGGAGTTGTTGGCCACCAAGCAAGACAAACTAGACCGCTTTAGGTCAATGTGGACTTGCTGGACCTATTTCACCACGGTAACTGACCTGACCACCCTTTACTAAGCCACCTTCAGGTCACACACTCCTAACCAACCCCCCCACCCCCCACACATACCCTCTGACTTACCGTTACCCTTTACGCACAGCTCTCTACGCCTAATAGACCTTCAACACTAGGTTTCCCGTCTCTACAGACGAAAGATAACAGGATTTCAACTATGAATGCATAGCAACCACTAAGAGGATATGTTATCTAATTAGAATGGCTGACTCATTGGCTGCCTCGGATTGACTAGAGGTAGCTATAAGATAGCACGAGAAACTTTAATGAAACTCCAATGAGATCAATGAGAAGTAGATATATCACACGACCCTTTCCTAGTTCACAGGTTTCTCCCCCTGTTCTTAGAGCAGCAATCCAGATCATTTGCACCTACACAGACCCCACATTTCTAAGAGAGCGCTGTGTTCTTTTTCTGTTTAAAGCTGAAGTAAAGTATCTACACCACATTACAAATACTATGTATATCTAACATTTGTAGCTTGTCACCTACTACTAAACAAGTGAAAATCTAGCTACAGCCTTCTTTATTAATGGTTATCAGTAGCCAAATGTCTAGGCTAAAGTGGGAAATTGTTAAAACGTCTATGAAATATTTATTGCAGTTTGTGTGCTGAAGTGTAGGTTGCGCTCTATTTGTACCGATGACACTGAAATATAAAGTGGTAGGACACCCCAAATTGGCTGCAGAAAAGAAAAAAAAGGAAGGGTAAACCTTCCATTGGGGACACCTTTTTTGGGGACAACTTTCTAAGAGGGGACGCTTACTTTGGGAGATTTCGTTTAAATTTCTGTTGTGTCTTTGGGACAGGAAGCAAAAAAAATCTCCCCAACTGTACACAAACAGCAAACATTAACCTGACAGAGCATATTCACAGCTAATTAAAAAAAAATCCTGGCTAGGTGCAGAATTCCAGCCAGATATACAAACAAGAAGCACATTCCATTTCTCACTCCTACTGGCTGGGAAGTTAAGGAGGTTTCCAGCCAAGGAATAGTTTTAGTTACATTTTTACATGGAACAATGTATTCCTAAGTGCAATTTCTGCTCTGAAGACATTACAGGAACTTAGGAGGTATTCTCCACAAAAGAAGGATACATCCCACTTTGACAGCTCTCACCAAGACAGACATCCCTACCGGGGGATTTTCCCTCAACTCCTGTTTTAGTGATAACGATAAAATGTTATATTTGCCTTAATGTTTTGCTGTGGTGACAACAGTTAGGACAAGAAGGGACTGGGTTGCTCCACTGTGATGACAGACAAAAGTAGGAGTTGCTGTACTTTGTCGCTGCTTTTTCCTTTAAATTTAAAGTATAATGGTACATTTGGATAGGTGAATGCAATCCCAGCTACCTATAGTAGACAGTCCATGCTTTATTGCAAGCTCCACCCACTATGCATATAGCCACAACAAAAACATTTGATTGCAAAAAATGTTTGGTGCTAATTAGTGATGCACTGTGATATTAAATCTGCTTCTACAACCTAACACTGCTTTACTTCCATGAAAAAAAACAGAAGGCACGTAGGAATAGGGCTTGCCTATAAAAAGTCTTCATAATTTGAATAAATAAGCACAGTTCCCACCTCTGCCAACCCCATTGCCAGTTTACTCCCCACTTTCTGTCTGCTGATAACCAGAACTCTACTCAATGAGACAGTAGTTAAAAGAGTGTCTAACTCTTCAAAGACATCTGCAGCTAAAAAAAAGGTTTTGGCTGAAACTATATTTTACCCCCACCCCTTTTATGCTGATCAAGAACAAGCATACAACAGTGCAGATGTGCTTGGAGAGGTAGAAAGGGCTTTGTGTGCATGAAAACCAGAAAATTCTTAGTTCCTCCATTTACTATCTGTAATGCTTCCGTAGTTATAATTCATGGTGGTGTTATGCATGTTCACATTAGAATAAGAACATTGATTCAGCACGCTTAATACAAAGCAGATGACCTGTACTGAGCAGAACAAAATCAGGATGTCCTTTAATAGAGAATTCCTTCCGGTTGATATTGTAATTCTGAGTGAAGCGGAATTTAAATTATGTGCATTCATTCAAATTAAAACCAATAAAAAGCCTTTGGGAGAGGTATCCATGCAAGGAAGTAATGAAGGAATGGTTGAAATAACACTTTTCTAAAGCTGGAGACAGAGCTGGGAACACTATTTTCACACCCTTCTAAAGCACAAAAAAAAATCCATCCATTCTCTCAGCCACTGAATATGAAACCTGCAAATTGATGTTAAATTCCTTTTCTTTCATTAATTTTATATATGTATTTTTTTAATTTGGATTGCCATAAAAAACATCAGCTTGGTGTTTAATTAGAAATAACAGTCAGCTAAGAGTCTTCAATTCTCGCACTTTCAGCAAAACACTTTAAATGTGTTTTAATAGGGGCTATTCTTGAATTCTCAGTGCAATGCAGAAGAGTCACTCGAAAAAATGTGTTACGTTTTGCTAGTTATTGCTGAATAAACCCCAGAAATTGTCTTTGTTGGAAATGTAAATCATTATAAAGGATAGGAAGACTATATTAACTCAATCCTGTACCCATAAAGTACAATCATGACCAGGCTGTAAACATTAAAATATTGACGTACTCTAATTAAGCAATAAATCATCTTATAACAAGGCTTTCCAGTAGCTGCAGCCACTGTAAAGTAATTCATCCCCAAAATCTCACCATGACTAAAAGTCAACATTTTTATTTGACAATGGATCTGGAATAGATGGAAAATCTGTTTTTGTTTTGTCTACCGTACTCTATAAAAAAAAATGTTTTAGCTTTAGATAAAATTGAAAAGGGAACCACTTTAAGTATTTCAAATTTACCAACAACGTAATTATGTATAAATCAATTTATTATACATTTCAAAAAAAAATTCAAGTCACTCTCATCCGTTGTAGCCTGGGACAGTTCAATATACACTGGGTGACCAGATTATTATGACCACCTGACGTTTGTAGGCAAATTAGCTATAATTAGCTATAATTTTGCGCTGAAGTTGCTAGAGGGCCCAGACCATTATAAATAGGGAAGCAGGTTGTTTACCACGACAGTAGAAGTGATTTATTTCTGAAGATATGGGTAAACAACGCGATTTAACAGTCTTTGAACGTGGGATGATTGTTGGTGCTCGGAGTCATGGAGCGAGTATCAGCAAAACAGCAGAATTCGTTAAATGTTCAAGAGCAGCTGTTGTTAAAGTGTTTAAAGACTGGACTGTCAGCCGAAAATCTGGGTCTGAACGTGCAAATTGTGGTCGTCAGCGACTAGTCAATGTTAGGGCAGATCGGAGAGTGGCAAGACTGGAACAAACCAACAGGAAGGAAGTGGTGACGTGTCAGATTCCTTGCATCACCTTTCAACATCTCGTGGAGTCAGGAGGCGGCCCAACGAAGTAATCTCATGGGGTCATCTCATGGCCCAACGAAGTACTGATGGGGTGGTCATAATAATCTGGCCACTCAGTGTATGTCTTGTATTTTGGGTATATCCCCAGCGTCAAGGGTATAACTCTAATATCTGTGTGTGTAAATGAACACTACATTTCCATCCAACACAGACTGTCCTTGTATATTGCAATATTGCACAGTCCCATTATTTCAGTGTATACTGCATGTATGCAGCACTACTGCCATAGACTCAAAAGGTCCTGATATTTATCCCAAATTCCCAACTGTATGCAGAACACATACCAAGTCCACCTTACCTTGCACTCACATATGTTTGGAGCAAGCTTATATAATTTATACAATATATGTGCAGCCATTGTTGGTGCTTAGTATGCAGTCTTGCTTTGTTCCTGTGCATACATGAAGGTGTTTAGTGGAGTATGATGCCACACAGCAGTGTATCTATGTAGTATATCATTGGCCCATGACACATGAATAAAATGATGGGGCCACATTCAAGTGAACCTGTGCTAACGCCAAATACTCACAAAGGGAAACTACTGCAGGGGGGCACACACACGATTAAAGGAAATCACTAAGCAGATGTTTGGCAGTTTCTTCCTCTACAGCTACCATGCTGCCTCCCACTCCTCATTCAGGTCCCAGTCACTCGCTGGCTCTGATAGGTCTCAAGTTCAGTAGTATTGAGGATCATAGACCAAGCCTCTCCCACTCTTCCAGTAGTCCTTACATAGCATTGGCCATCTCCTAAAACCCCTTACAGATGTTGCATCTTAAGAATATAACAAAGGGGTTGTTTTTGCCAACTTCTCTTTATTAAAGCAAACCAATAGTGTCTTTTGATGGACATGATTTGGTTTCATCCAGGCTATCTAGAGCTTGGCAGATACATTTAGATTACTTTAGAGCTATTTATTCCACAATGTTGATGCAATTCCATTCTTGTCATTTTTTATTTTTATTTAGAAATGTCAGTTTTGCTGCAGCAGGTTCTATACATCCTACAGATTTGCCACTTCACAGGCAGGTTAAGGGGACCCCCCAGGCACCATATTTGAAGGCATTTTTCATTTTTATTCTTAATCTTTAAGTGATGTTAAAATCACTGCTCCTTTAAAAACGTTTTTTTTTGTCTTTTTCATTGATTCCTTTCTGTCCCCTAGGGCAGTACCCAGACCCCCATACACTTTTTATGGGCAATAACTTGCATATAAGCCCTCGTAAAGGGGACCATCATTTTCAAAAGTTCGACCCCATTGACTTGCATTAGGTTCGAGTTCGTATTCAAACTTTTCGGCCGTTCGCGTGTTTGGATACGAACCGAACACGGGGGTGTTCGGCCCATCACTATAGATGAACATTATTTGGGCAAAGAAGCAAGGCAATGCTTTGCTGAGCAATTAATATTTGTTGGATCTGGATTCATTATTGAAAAAAACTTTGAGAGTTTAATACTACTTTAAGCAGCTTTCACAGAAATAGATCTGAGGAGACCCAATCACTCAGCTTAGCTAACAGTCTTAACAATTCCAGAACATGTTTTCAGCTCAGGTATTTCCACCTTCTAGCCTCTCTCCTGAAATTGGCTGGAGGGAGCCACTCTCCACAAAGTCCAATCCCATAAAACAGAGTACAAGATCTCTCCATAATCAATGGAAAGGCCTGCTGTCCTCAGAACTGTGACCCTCTCTATTCAGGCTCCTTACATAATATGAGCATGCAAAGCAAGTGCCCACACCACTGTCCAGTTTAGTTCTGCTACAAACATTTCTTTGTCAAACAGCAATATTTTTCTAACACTTTTTGATATTGGTGATGGCTTCCAGCTCTTCATCTTTTAGTTCCACTTCACACTTGTTAAAATCTAACTAATACCTCTAGTTTTTCCCTCATAGTGACAAACAGGAATTTTTAAAATTTGCATATTAAATGCCTTATAAGAAAATTGTACCTTTTTTTTTTTTAAATGTACTTCCTTTTTAAAGAAAAATTTTACTGGGAATATGGAATTCTCATGCACCCTGCTAGAGACAGTGATGGAGGGGGTGTGAGAGACAGAGCAGGGGTTGTTTATATAATTTCTGCTACTGCAGATAGAGCTATGTACTGTCAATGTAAAGTGTTATGAATTGAGCTAGACCTCAACAGCAGCAGCAAGGGTGACAATGCTGCAGCGATTTTCCCCATATTTTTACTGCAGTGGATCTTTACAGAGGAACTTGACTCATTTCCCCCCAGGCTTTTTTTAACCCCCTTATATTTTGTACAGCATTACAATCTCATACTCACCAGCCCAGCAAATCCAACATTGTCCTGCTGGGCTCCACTGAGCTGACATAGACTGGGTCTCACACCAAAGACGCACATAGCTCACCCTCTGGCTGCTCTGTATCCCTACTCCTGAAGCTTTCTTGGATATGTGATAGGGATATGACCACAGGCTGTGGGAGCAGGACATATGAGAATGGTGGGGGGGCGGGGGGTCCAAAAATCTTCCTCCTTCCTGACCTTTTCTACCATCTTTCTCCCCCCTGCTCTCTGTTCCCTGCCCCTTCCTCGTATCATCCATTCAGAAACCCCTACAATATCCTTTTAATTATATATAAAAGGATTCACACATTTTTCATCTATACGCTATAAATCTGATCTTTGTATTTGCGACGATGTTCACACCTGATTAGCACTGATAAGTGCTCATGCCTGTAAGAATCAGACCAATTTGCTACATGTTGGCATGTGTCATATTGTTTTTCATTGTAAATGTGCATCTTTAATAAAACGCAACCAAAAAAAAGGTAGCACACATGTAAAAATATATATATTTATAGTAGAAATATATCTGTAGATTGAGTGAAGGTTCACTTTAGGATGTGATTCATTTACATCTTGCAGTTGCATCCCTTTATGATTTTGCTTGCTTTCTTGAAGGCACCTCTGTCCACCTCCTACTTTCACTTAAACAAAACAGCAGGAATAATCCAACATGGAAGTATGTTTTGCCACTTTAAATGAATGTGCAATCTTTTGTACAAGCTGCAAAGCTCGTATAATCTAATAAAATTTGAGCTGAACAGCTGACAGAAAAACAGATCACTTTCCTCCAAACCTGACAATTTTGACCGCATTAACAAGTGTTTACTGACTGGTAATGTTAAAGCTACTGACCCAGAGGCATTTTCTAGACAACAAGCATCTGTTGGATTGGTGAAACATTCTTTCACAATGTCAATTTAGCTGCAAAGAAAATAATTAAATAGAAGACAGATTTTCCACCGCTACACCACACAGAACAGAAAAAATACCACAATTTGTAAAACAAATTCATTTTCTTTAAAGCTAAGCTCCAGGCAGAAATAAAAACACAATTAAATCCAGTTGAGCACTCATTAAAATATTATTACCTGTATTATTACATCCACATACAAACCGCTACATACAAGTACCTGGGCCTTCAGCCCAAATTGTTTATTTTAGTTTTTTGTTAGTGTGTAGAGCAGGAAAAGTTTGACTTGATTTATTTCTGTCTGTGACCCCATTGGGGATATTTTTCCTCACTTCCTATCCTTGTGATGTCAGTACAAAAATGTAGGGGGAATTCTTTGGAACAGGAGGGAACAGACAGTAATGACTGGAAAGGGGGGAACCTGTTTTAAGGCACCCTCATGAGATTGTGTCAGCTGGCAGTTTCTTGATCCCCCTTTCTCTGCCAGCTGTTTCAGCTGTACATTGTGAGGGATGAGGTCAATCAGCTGACCCCTTGGAAGCTTCTGGAAAGTGATCAGCTGACCTCTTTGGGATTTTTGTGGAAGAGTTAAGGGGTCTATATAAAGGGGTTTCTACCTATCTAGGTTGCTAGTTGGCAAAGAGCACCTTCAGTGAGCTCTAGAGCTAGAATATTGAGCTGTAATACTCACACAGGTCTCTGAGCCATCATGAAGACCCTCATCCACCATTTACTGGAAAGAGCCGGGGGAGAAGAATGGCTCAGAGAATGCCTTTTCCTACCTCAGTCGTTGTAACAAGCTGCCGCTGGAACTTGGCCTTCTTCTGCGGTTTCACACTGGGATCTTGTGGAGGACCACTGTGAGAATAGGAAGGAGCATGGCTGAGCGGAGCAGTGTCAACAGGAAGAGGTGACGTCGGCAGAAGATTCTCATAGTTTCCAGCGGAGAGTGGCAGGAAGTAGGGTGCCAGGTGTCTGCACTGCTAAGAGACATAGAAAGCAGGGGTGGGTATACAGCCCGTCGCCACCTCGCCTAGGGCCTCCCACTGAGACAACGAGAACCGCAGGAGGCAAGGGGAGGAGCAGCCGCTGAAAGCGGCTGTACTAGGTGGAGCAGGGCCAAAGATAGGCAGGTCCAAGTGGTCTGGCTGCTGAGCGTCGAGCCAGAAGGGTTGCCAGGATAACCAGCAGCACTGTCACCTCAGTCTCCGTTGACTACATCAGAGAGCGTGACTCCAGCAAGCCATCTGGGTCCTGTATCAGCAGCAGCTCTGTGGTCTCCCAATCCAAAATAAAAGAGGAGTCTCCTGGTATCCAGACTCAAGAGCAGGAAGTTCATCGGATCTCTGTAATATGCTCTCAGCAGTCAGCTCAGCCTGGTCTGACTACAGGAGGTAAGTCTATTCAAATAAAGCTGTTAAGTGATTTAACTGTTTCCTTATTTAATCTTATTAACAATTTAAAAGTTAATTCTAATTTACCTGCTGGTAATGCTAATTCTGCTGCTGTCGTTTTCTTGTCATGATGCTGAGGTTTCTCCATTTTCTCCTGATTCCAATTGAAGGAGTGGTGGATCAGCTCCAGCATCATTGGCTTTACATATTCAGAATGTTCATGACATTTGTATTAACGAATCCATGCTTTGCGAGTTGTCACCTTTAGGTTTTCACATTTCTGCTACTGTCAAGGAAAACATTTTGCAGGGAGGTTTTATTGATTTATTAACCCTTCTCCCTTTTAACAATCGGCTACAGTTTTTTTGCATTTATTCTAGTGTCATTTGTGATAAATTCCCAGAAAAAAAGCAATCACTTGTTCCAACATATTTACATAATTTTAGAAGCTTATACGAATGTTGGGGGTATTTCATGGTTCTCTTATGGCAGATCATTTAGGCAGAAGCTGGCAGTTCATTGTAGCCTGAAACAGTACAGTAAAAAACAGTAAAAAATGTCACGTACAGTGTACGTCGCCAGCATCGGGGCTGTTTAACAAAAGCTGCTGGGACTCTGTTTAAACTTGTAAAGACGACTGTTGGCTTTACAAAAGCGATTCTGGCGATTTGCACTTCAATAGCTTATTTCTAGTGTAAAGGTGACACATGGGGTCTTTTGGACCCCCAGCATCACCTTAAAGAATACCTGTCACCACCATCTGCTATCACATTGGGGGGCTTGTAAGTCCCCCTATGAGATAGCAATCAAATTAAAGTAAAAAAAATAACAGTTTTTAAAAAAAAATTAAATTAAATAAATCTAAAAATAATGTAATTTTTTTTTAAAAGTCCCCACCCCCGTGAACATGCGCGTCGCCACGTAAACACACGTCAGGTGTGCCTACGTATGAAAACGACAAATGTGATACACATGTTGGGTATGCCGGAGTGAGAGCAATAATTCTAGGGCCAGTATTTGTGGGTATCTCTAAATTGATGACATGTGAGGGCTTTTAAAGCGTCGTCTATGGACTTTTTGGGGTACTGAAGTCTGTCACCATTTCACGGATGCACACAATTGTTTCCTCGGAATATTAGGTAGCTATTTACTCAATGTAACCTCATCCTTTATATTGTATTTAAAAATGGGTATTTTATTGTGTTTTGAGGCATTTAAGTACATTTTACACTAAGTTTTGGGGTTTGATAAGGAGTTGCGCTAATATCGTGCAACATAAACATTTGCAACTGCCAACATTTTATTCTATAGGGTCTTGGCTTTCAGAAAATATATAATGTTTGGGGGTTTTAAGTAATTTTCAGGCCTAAAATGTGGAATATAACATGGGTGCAAAAAATGAAAAAAAGGCCTCAATCATGAAGGAGTTAATGAAATGTAAGTGGCCTGGCCATGCAGATACCGGCATGAATGTGCATTTTGTGCTGGCACCTACCCAGTATCAAAGTGTTGTAAAAAGCTATCCCAATAAACTCAACAACAGGGTAGGGAATTTATTCCAAAAGGCACGCACCCTGGTGAATCTGCAAAAAATGGTTCCTTGGTTACTTCAGTGCACAGACAATAAGACAGCATTTCTTCTGTTTAAAGGTTTTTATGAAGGTTTTGCGCTGCCAGCTTTTGAGGGCTCTGGTTGTACTTTAGTTAATAATTTACCATCAGTAGAAAATCTTCATGATATAGTCAAATTTTTTTTTTTTAAAGAAATTAAAGAAGGCTGGGTAGCACGCCCTTCTAAGTGCCCTTCCTTTTTAGGATTTTAGGCTCTTTCTATTTGGTAATGTGTCTAAAAAATAACTGGGTGCTTACAAGCTTATTCACCATTTGTCTTTTCCTCTAGGTAGTTCTTTAAATGATCAAATAGATGAGTCATTATCCTCTGTTTCTTATGTATCATTTAAAGAAGCAATGGATACAATTAGTAGTTTGGGTGTCAATGCCGTTCTAGCTAAGGCAGATATTAAATCTGCTTTTAGACTTTTACCAATGAAACCCCTTTCATTTAATTCTCATGGTTTTTATATTGATAATCAATTTTTCAAGTTGTTTAAAAGCATTTTCTACATTTGTAGAGTGAGTGGTTAGAATAAAGGCAGGTCTTCCTTATGCTATCCATTTTTTGGATGACTTTCTTTTTATGGGCCCAGCTGATTCAGGCATTTGTCAGAGTATTCTTGATAATTTCATGGATGTATGCAGTGATTTTCAGTACTCCTTTAGTGCATGATAAAACAGTTCTTCTGAGCGTTTCCCAGGATTTTTTAAGGAATAACTATTGATACTTCCAGAATGGAATTTGGGCTTCCTATTGAAAAAATTGTGAAACTGAAATGTATTCTATTTATCATATTAAGAAAAAAAAAGTTACTTTAAAGGAGATGCAATTGCTTCTCAGTTTATTGGCCTTTGCCACCAGAGTTCTTCCAGTGGGTCATACTTTTTTTCAAGGAGGTTGTATCTAGCGATTGCAGGTCTCAAATCTCCCTCTCATATCCCAATAAATAATATGAGAGAGGAAATGTTTGTTTGGAAAAACATTTTAGACAAGTTTTAGTTTTGGATTGGGCTCTACCCAGACAGTCACACATTCAATCACAGATCCATTCACAGGATCTGGTAATTAAAATACTACAAGTCCCATCTGCCACTGCAGCAGAGGGACTCATAGATTTCAGTATAGCACACATTTGGTGATGTCACTGTTCTTATAGTATAGTGATTACCTCCTCCAGCCCCATAACTGAAGTTTTGTACCTCAGTAAGGACCTGGAACTGGGGTAATAGTCTTCAGGAGCCTGGGCATTGTACCCACAGTCTACTGATCATGGTTTCTAAGGTTTGCTGGAACCAATGTGAAAATTTAAAAACACACTTTTGTTAATCAATGTGAGTGTATTTATTTTCCAAAAGTTGCACTGTTCCCTTTTTATATCAGTTTCCTGTATTCCACTGTACATCAATCAGCAACCACTCAAAGGTGCACCCTGAGGCTCTAATGTTTTGCACAATACTGACTGTCTAATAGGGATGAGCTCACATTTAGACCACATTCGGTCTAAGCCTAACCTCTTCCCAAACATGGAAGGAAGTTCCTTCTGTGTTGCCCAATCAACTTTGGGTGGGTAATTTCCCACCCACAGCATTATGCAAGGAAAGGGGCAGAGTGCAGTGACATAATTGATCTTACATACTAGGCCATGTGGCCTGTGGCCACATAAGGTCAATGATGTAAGCACAACATTCCTGCCCCTTTGTTCATGATCATTTGTGGGGCAGGGAATCCCCTCACTCACAGCTGCTGGGGCAAAAGGCTCATGTAGCTTCCATGTTTGGAAGAGTAGGGGTTTGGTCCAAGCTGAGCTCTTCCCTACTGTCAGACCTAAGTAACAAAGGACCCTGGTGCAAGATGTTTTTCTTGGGGTCTCCCCACTTAGAAGTCCATCTGACTATCCTATCCCCCTGTGCTCAGAAGCCTGTCTCATCATCAGACCATCGTCGCCATCAGGCTCCTCACCCACATGGGGGAACGTGAATTTGTGGGGCGGAGATTACGCCACAGGAGGCAGAGACTGCAGCCGGTGCACGTGGTGCTATAAGCCTGTCAGACCATTGCTTCCCTCAATGGGGGGGACCAGGACCAGATCTCATTGGGCTTTCCCCCAGCCTTGGGTTTTGGTGCAGCCACACTGGCTTCACTGGCGGTAGGTCTGCCCCTGTGTCTACCTTTCTAAACATTCTGTTGCTCCTTCATTGCAATTAGTAGGTTAGAAATATTTGTATTGGACTTCCGGTTCCGGCGCCCACCTCATCGGCTGCACATGTAAATATTTGTATTTCAGCTGTGTATTTAGATGTTTTATCCCTATATTGTCCTCTACTGCATGATACATGTTTAAGTAGTATATGCTTAACTAGCTCTATAATAATGTGCAATTTGAAGGGTTGTAGTTTGCACTGTATGTATTTCAACTGTGCATTTAGATATTTTCAACTACTGTATGGTACATGTTTTTTTTTTATCAGATATTTTTTATCGAAGAAAAGTTGTTGTTTTTTAACACTAACAACACCAATATACAATACAAATGTAGCAATTGGTAAACGAGAAACAGAAAGAAAGAAAACATGTGACTATATCACTCATAAATGAGCGGGATTGGATGTACTTTATACTGTAGTTCCACAGAAGCAATAATGCGGATTTAGACATGTAACAAATAAAACGTGTATGGTACTGTATGGTACATGTTTAATTAGTATATACTTAAATAACAACTCCACAGAAATGTATCCTTTAAAGGGTTGTAGTGTGCACATTGCACTTGCCTTTGTGCTCATCCTTCTTGAAAGTTGAACAGTACTCCTTCTTCCTATGTTGCTAATTGCATGCTCTCCCGACAGGCACAAGCTTTCAATTGCATATACTGTAAATTGCATATCAATTGATACCAATAGCCTGTAAGGTTTCTTGCCAGCAGATGGTGTACATAAATAATAGTGATATGAAAGAAGAATGCTAGACTTGACACTCTCATGTAAGTGCAATGTAGGGGACTTTTAAAAATAGAAACTTCACAAGCAAAACCAGGTCAGTGTCACTGTGAGCAGTGTCCAGAATGGCACTCCATGAATCCAGCAGCACAACAAGCTATTCTGAACAAAGCTCTTAGCTCAGTTTTAAAGCGCACCTCAAGACTCATTTGATATCCTTTCAGCAGCCTCCTAATATCTATAAATTGTTAGTAAGAGCTGCATTAAACCAGAGCTCTATTGATCCTGCCTTCAGTGCTTCATTTCAAAGGTGACACACAATCCTTATTCCTTAGTGAGATCAACTAAGATATAGACAATGCTGAGTGTATTGAATGCAGTCATGTGGCTGTTTCCATAACATCGCTAAGTAATTGTCTCATTATTAAAGCTTTCTGCCGTATACATAAAATATAACTTGTGTTCCTGTCTCTGTAAACGCTGAACACAAAGAGGGCAGCATAAATGGACCGGCCTTAACATGACTGAATTGTCAGATCAATAAGGAGCCGTTCATATCTATACATTTTTCCTTGACATTAATGTTCACACAACAGAAATAAAATACTACATGTTGTTATTGCTGCACACCAGCTATATATTTTACTGAAAGGCATCCCTTTTCGTGCACTACTTATACGCCACAGAATTCACGGCTATGGCATGAGTGGAGCCTAAGGGTTGTTAGAACTTCTCAATATTGTCCCTAACATCGGAGTGTACAGTCATGTCTTTAAGTCTCTAGGTTTATTTCCAACCAGCCCCGCCACTAACCATAATGCAGAGTAACACAGATATAAGAATGTGGTGAGAATTTTGAATAATAATAATTGCAGCCTATCAACAACCAAGTGATACAGAGGTGAATGAACAGAAAAGTGTAGTACTCTCTCTGTTTTGTGTAGTTTTCACATTTGCCTTGTTCATTTGGTTTCCACATGTACTGAACCTGCCACCTAGCTAATTCAGGGCAAACTCTGTACACAGCGCTATATCTTGCCTAGTCCTGACCCCTACACTGCATTCATTTGTTTGCACCTTATACTCCTGCATTACTATTCAGTACATTCACTACTGTATGTTGTAAATTATACCTCTCATACCCGCACTGCATTTACCATGCTGTACATTATACTCCTGATCCATGCACTGTATACAGGCTATGTTGTACATTATAGTTCTGACCCCTACACTGCTGTACACTACACATGTGCACTGCCAAAAAATGTGTTTAGTTTCGTTTCGTTTTAAATTCGGATTTGTGTTATTTCGTTTTTCGGGATTCGGGTGTGAAAGTCAATTCGGATTCGGAATTCGGGTTCGGACGCAAGTCGCCAGCGGTAGTTCGTTCGAACGTTCGTTTCGTTTTTGTTTCTTATTCGTTTCGTTCATTCGTTTGTTCGTTTGCAGCAAAGTGACATTTGAGGGGGAAAATGTTTTTCTTCAACGAACGAAACGAATAAGAAACGAAAACAAAACGAACTACCGCTACCGAATTTCGGAAACGGAAATTCAGATTCGTTTGCATTCGTTATATCTGTAATTCGGGAATACGGATACTTCCGAAAATTTGTCCGAATTTCGATTCGGAACTAAACGTATCGCACATGTCTACTGTACCCTGTTTATACCATGTTTTACATTATACTCTGGTCAGGAACTAAAGCACCTGCTGGTGGCACTGTGGTCCTCAGACCTAACAGAGGAGAAAATACACCAAGAAAATGTGATTTTGGTCCATTCTTACAACAGCTAGTTAACTTGTACAGAATAAATGTACCTGCAGTATTGCTGGATGAATAAGCTATGCAATATTTTTATAAATATACCACTTAATCACTGTGAGGGACCAAACTGGAGCAGATAAACTCTGGGGTAGCTGTGCATGACAACCAATCAGCTTCTGTCTTTCATTTTCAAAGCTTAGGTGAACGAACGGTCTGCTCCAGTTTTGATAAATTCCACTCTGTTTTAGCATCATCCGAATGGCTATGATGTAATATATAACCACAGCTTTCAAAAGTCATAATGCAGACTTGCAACACCAATCAAATCCCATGCCTGTACTTTGTTAGCTGAAATAACAATATGTACTACATTTGTGCACAATTTTTCTCATAAGTCGTGATGCGTGCAAACAATAAAGCCTTTCAAAAGTAAACTGCTCATTAGCAGAAGAACCTATGCTAGGAAAACATGTATTTATAAGTGACAGAGAGGCTGAATATTTCTCTTTACATTGCTTACTCATACCTCCAGGTCTATGGCCCAGCCCAGCTTGCCAACATCCAACATTTCAGATACTAAACAGATTATGAAGCAGGTTACTATAGCAACCACTCCAAACTGTACACAGTACAGTAAAATCAACACTGGTGGAACCGTACCTAGGGACCAGGCTGGCCCTAACTCACTCAAGTTAATTTGTCATTGGGATAATACAGCCATATTCAGTGAGGCAAAGTCTATTTATTAAATAGAGTAACCCATGGTAACCAAGTCAAATTTAATAATTTTCTCATTTGACTGCAAGAAACTTAAAACTTGTCATTGCAAAAAGTCATTGCAAGCTACATGACTCATGAGAAGATTAATGCTCATTTATAATAGCTCAGCAAGAAATATTGGTGTAATACAGGGGCATAACAACAAGACTTCTTGTTCTTGTGAAAAGAAACAACTGTCTGCTATGTGAGAATCTCTTAACTTGAGGCTCTACTCATAAAAACATTTACATAGATTATCCGTCCAGCGAAACTGCACTTACATTCGTCCCGTTTAAGTTAACTAGCTGCTGCGAGAAAAAAGGAAAGACAAAAGTTATTTGTGTATTGTCTCTTCTGGTTAAAATGTTCTTTAATAGTTTCATTCATACAGAACAGAGTGAATGGGGAAAATTCCAAATTATGGCCACTGGATGGAGCTGAGCATAATAGGAAATGCATGTGAAGAACAAGATGCAATTCTAGAGACCCCTGGAGGGAATGAGCATAGAAATGAAACCATCGCTATTTCCGTAGTAGCAATGTTTACATTTATGTGCTTATTCCCTCCAATGGTCTTTATAATTGCAGTATTGTATCTCAATACTAACATGTAGTTATTTCCTTTTATTCTCAGTGCCATCTAGTGGCCATTAGGGATGAGCCGAACACCCCCGTGTTCGGTTCGTATTCGAGCATTTGAACAGCCGAAATGTACGAATACGAACTCAAACTCAATGCAAGTGTATGGGGGTTGAATTTTTGACCCCCATACAGCTGCCAGTACATGTAGTAAAACTGTGGCTGCAGCGGCCTGTGTCTCTTCAAATCCCTGCTGCTCTCTGCGCCTGTGTTGGCGGAGACAGCAGGGGCACAGACCGCTGCATGCCTTCCCTGCCCCCTTACCTCTGCTGCTGTCCCGGTCTGGCCGCAGCTCCTCTGCCCTGCCACCCTGCCTCCTCTTCATTGCAGGCTGGGAGCCAGGCTGGAAGCCAGGCTGGGAGCCTGCTATTGGATATTGTAAAATGCATTAGCCAATAGCAAGCTGGCTATTGATTACGCCCACTGCCTGCTGTCAACCTGATAGAGAACTTTCTCCTTCAGGCCCCTCCTCCGCTGGGCCCTGATTGGGCAAAGTCTTGCACCTGACCTGTGTTCAGGTGCAAGACTTCAACAAATCAGAGCTTCGGTGGGCATTTTGTATTATGGAATGTCCGCGGTCGAACAAACCGCGAACATCCCATAAAGTTCGGCGAGCGCTCGGACTGCTGATGTTCGTTTCGAACACTCGGCCCACCCCTAGTGGCCATATTGTGGTATTGTTCAGATTTCTACGAGAAAGCCAGCAGTTGGGAGCCATAGTGGCTGAGAATTTGTGTGTTAAGGGCAGTGAAAGGATTTAGGTGTATGGCAAGACAAGAACGTTAAGTTTTCAATACAGTGAATTAGAACCCCTGTCAGGTTTTTTATTGCTATCTGCGCTCTGTTAAGAGAGATTTTCCTTACGTTCTCTCCTGCTAACCAGACAGACTTCCTGTTATACCAGACAGGAAGTGAGAAAAAATATGCACCAGGGACACATACAGAAATAAGAATGTTTTACACCAGACAGGAAGTGAGAAAAAATATGCACCAGGGACACATACAGAAATAATGTTTTAGTATCAAAAACACTTTCCTTTCTGTTATATACGGACTGCACCACTATAAATATTGCATCTTGATGTTATTCATGATCTTATTAAAGAATACAAAAAAAATTTATTTACATTAAAGCTAAGCTTTACCTCTTTTCACAAAAATTCAAATTGCAGTTCCAATCAGCCTATAGTGATAGAAAAAATGCACTATTATTCTATTACTCACCTTTACTGTGTTCCTACTATCTGGTCGTCTTATGCACTGATGACGTAGATATGGGGATAGATGCCCCCTGGGAGGGTTACGTTACCAGTGACTTCCAGAAATGTAAGGGAGAAAATAAATGCTGCAAGGGTGAAATGAGGTGCATCAGGTCAAATGTCATACAAAATTACAATCATCAGTTGAAAAAAGTGAGACTCCAGGGGTTGGAAAGACTCCCCCCCCCCTCTTTTCAAGATGAGGCATATGACATCATTTGCAGTTGGCTTCTTTCTTCTCTTTTGGCCCACCAATCACATCATCCTCCCCCCATGCTTTTTTAATGGTAGTGTGGGCTCACAACCAGTGGGGGAAACAAATCACTGAGACTTGGGCAATAGTGAGGAGGAGGCAGGTAAGTACTACTAACTTTATTGGTTTTAGATATAATGTATTTAGATAGTGAGGTTTATTAGTTGGTGGGGAAATCTGCTTTAACGCCTTTCTGATTATAAGCACAGATGTGTATTTAGACCAAAAGCTAATATTGGTCGAGGTTCGTGCAGAACAAACCCAATGTCAGATTTATAACTGTATCCATCATTTTTGCATGACTTGCCCTGACATCTGATGTGCCCTCCATGAATGATCTGGCATTTGTACATAATCCATGAATACATTTTACTCAAAGACTATTCAAAAAAGACTTTGATATATGTTTAATCAGTTAAGGTATGTAAAATGAACAAGACTGGGTCTTAGTTTCAGATTATATTTTTTTCTAGAGACTGCAATATTTTTCAGTTTATCCCACTGTGAGCCAACAAACAGAGAAACAGCTGTGTGAAGAGTAGAAAAACATGATTTATTCAGATCAATACCATCAATCACGCAGGTATCTAATCTGAAATGTAAGCACAATTGAAGAAAATTAGGTGCGGAGGAAAACAAGATTATTTTCAGAAGCTGCCTAAGAAATCATGTTTATGTTCTGATCAGTCATATGTTAAAGCTTTAACATTCTAAATGATCAAGCAGACTCAACACCTTTATCTGTATATAACTCAACTTTCCGCAGACAAAATTAAAAAAATCATCTATTTTGTGCTGCTTTATCACAAACGTACGCACAATTTGTTCACCTATAAAAAAAAGATTATGTCAAGCATTTAGAAATGCTGTGATCTTTAGGCTTATATGTGTAGCCTCTGGTATATGGACATGTTGCTATACACAGGTATTTGATAATTTTAAAGAGGCGGGAGCTGATTGAGAAAAACTACATTTCAAAAACTGGAGTAAGTAAAGAATCAGGCTCCAGATTTCAATCTTTGAAAATTAAGAAAGAATATTGTTTAGTTATGGGCCTCAAATCTACTTTCCCTTCTATCTTCATAAATTGGCTCAAGGTATGCTTATTAAAGCGACCCAAACAATAAAAAAATCCAAATGGAGCTTTCCTGCAATATAAGAGCTGTTATATTAACCTCACTGGTGGCCAGTGTCTCCTAACTTCACTTTCATTCTCCATCAGGCTCTTTAGCATTTTATACTTCCAGGAGTGTCCGATGGCTGTGTCCCCTACTGCGTGCTGTGGTCTTCAACTCCTATGTCACTACAGGACACAGAAATGATGTAGGGCTCAGGGCATAACATCACAGTACATGGCAGAAGTATCAAGAGGCTGCAGTGCTGAAATGCTGGAGAAAGCTTTATGAGGCTCATGTATTCGGGCAGCTGAGCCCATACAATGGAAATACTGGTGTATTTTTCCCTGCTAGGGAGCCACAGGTGCGTTAATGGCTGTATGCATTGGTACTTACCTACAGCATACCCCACATTTTTCTGAGATGAGAAAGAGGGATACCTTCCAGCATAATATTTTAAAGCTGGCCATACACCTATGTACCCCTGTATGTTATGGTCTCTGAGGAAGGTATCTAAATTATTTTTGAATGATTCAATACTCTCTGCTGATACCACTGCTTGTGAAAGAGAGTTCCACGATTTAACTGCCCTTACTGAGAAGAAGCTCCTATGCCCTTTGTGGTTAAATCTTTTCTCCACCAATTTTAGGTGGCCTAAAATTCTGAGCTGTTATTCATATAACAAAAGGAAAGGCTTTCTGAATAGCAATGCCGTTCGGAAAGACTGTGCTTTTGGTATATGAATGGCAGCTCAGAATGTCAACAAAGGGGCGAACGAAGCTCAGAGTCACCAGAGCTCGCTGCGTCCATTTGCTTACATTCACGCCAGAGCTGTCATTTTGTGGCAAGTCTTTGTCGGGTTCGGACGGATCGGCGTGTGGCAGGACTTTTTTTATTGTGGCGGGAGACTTTCATCGTGATTGACGCTGGATTATATCAAAGTGATCACATTGATGGATCCATTTTTAGAAAAAAGGACCAGTCAAAAACTGACTTTGTTTTGTTTTTCAATTAAAGGACTTTTTCAAAATGTGTTGTGTGTTTATTTATATTTACTTTTAACATTTTATTGAATGAGAGTGGTACAAGTACCACTTACTCATTCAAAAGGGGGGTGGCATCTGGGTGCCCCTTAAAGGGTACCCAGATGCAAATAAATCCCCCCTGCCTGCAGACCCCCACAACCACTGGGCCAGGGCTGTGAGGAGGCCTTGTGCCCATCGGCTAGGGGGCACCCTCCCAATGCCGTGGGCATGTGGCCTGGTTTGGCGCAGGGAGGGGTGGGAATTCAATCCCCCCCTTTCCTGCCTTGCCGAGCCTGTGCTCAGATCAAGGATCAGGTAGGTATTCCTCACCCCATTTTTTGGGGTTGGGTTCCCCCTTACAATTCCTACCAGACCTAAAGGGCCTGGTATGACTTTTGGGAAAAACCCACACACTTGTTTTTAATTTTTAACCTGAGGAGGGGGTCTGGTATCAGTTAGGGGGGGAACCTCACACTTGTTTTTCTTCTGTAAAAATGTTTTATTTTTTTTCCCTTTTGCCTAATATCACTTTCCTGACAGGTCCATGGCAGCACACGAATGGCCTTATTTTGTCTGTACTGAGTCTGCCTGTTCGGCTGCACTGTGTGTCCCTGTGTGCCACTGTGCGGCGGCTGTGCGTTCATGTGCTGCCATGGAGCTGCCAGGAAAGGAAAATTATGGTAATACAATTTTGCTGTTTTGCTGCAACAAAAATTAGTTTGTAATTAAAATTTTAACATACTACCGCTAACAAGATTAAAGAAAATTTGGATTGCATCCGAATCCCAAAACAAATGGAATTTCAGACCTGAATCTCAAAAAATGAAATAACGAAAAATCCGAATGGAAACTAAGCAAATTTTTTGCCAGCACATATGTCTAACTTTTAGATCTTTTGTTTATAGTACTTACTGCTGGATATTTACCAGGTCTGTGCCTTCCATTGCTTTCTTGGATACTACGTATTTTGAATTAGTGTGGAAACTGCCCAAAGTATTGCCCATGGTTAATGTCCTGCTATTTTTATCTTTTAATTAATAGTTTATTAAAATCCGTTAAGTGATATGCAATCTTTGAATTTATACTATGGTATACAACTCATCATTTATCAATAATTTTAAGTGCCATTGGCCTGAAATATAATTGAGCCCAGTGGACTAACTCTATTAGCTGTCTCAATGCCAGACCAATCACCTAGCCACAGGAGCCCCATAGGCCAGCTTCTTCTAGACCCTTATGTATTAATTTGTCAACATTATGTATTCACTATAAGTTCACTATGCGATAAGGTCAACATAAATTATTTATATGTATTTTAGCACACAGCAACCCACAACAAGGCATGTTTTCTGTATGTGCCACACAAAATAACCTTTCATTATTCTTCATCCTAACTGTGATACGTAGAAATTACCCTTCGTCCTCAAAATGTCAAGTCATACTCTATAATGACAAGAAGCTAAATTAAATTGGAGGAAAAAATGATAATGTCACTGTTCCATTATCAGTTTGCTCAGCACTCTATGGTTGGTTAATGCTGTTGTACAGTAAACATTCTGATTGGCTAACATTAAAATTTTCTACGAGAATAATATAAGCTTTCAATCAGGCTGTATCTAACTTAAAGTATAACTTAATCTAGAAACACTTCTGCTGGAAGGGCTGCACAGTCTAAAATGTAATTACTTATCTTTGCCTTGACGTTTGTCAGCAGAGGACAGATTACCACTTATCTATCTACTAACTTTCATTACATTTAGATTCAGACCCTTAGGTGACTTGACACTTTCTCTGCATCTGAAAACTTATAAATGCATTCAGCATCATTTTATAGGCATGCATGGGCTTTAATTAATTTAAGTCCCTTTGGCTTATTTAGCTATAAATTAGTTTTTCATAATACTGGCCTACAAATGCTCTACATATGGCTTTATCATCTTCCATATTTTGCTTGCAACTTGGCAGCTCTAAATTGTTTACAGTCAGAAGAAAATTAATAGTGTAATATAAGCTTTCAGCAGCCTCCTCGAGAAATTGTTATTTTGCATGATGAAGATATGCAACAAAATTTGCAAATGGCTGTTAATACCAATCGATCATTGCAGCTTTCCATCCACCGCCTTTCCAGGACTAAATAGGTTTTGCATTTACAACTAACAAGATAAATATAACAGAGAGGAAAAACAAAAGCTCTTAGTAATAATTTTGCTTCTGCTACCTGTTGTAGAGTGTGTACAACACATCACTGCTGAATGAAAGTTTTATAAGTGCTATTGTGAATACTGCTAGCTATGTCACAATCCACATGGATGCAATGCCAATGATCCACTTTGACTGAGAAACCAGATCTTAACCACCAACTTGCACATATTTGTTTGAAACATGTATCATGTGCTTGATTATAGCTATTATGCTACATGTCTAATCAACATAAGGTCAAGCAAATGGATCTTTTCAAGCTAAAGCCCAACTCTGGAATATTTTTTTTAAGTTGCAGAATACAAAAAAAAGCAACCCAGGCTGCAATTCTTTTCTGCCACTTGTTGTCCTCATTGTTCTAGGTTGAATGACACTAGGGGGTTGATTTACTAACCTTTTAAACACACCACGAACGTGTATACACCTCTGTAGTGTGTTCCCTCCCAGCATGATCTATGGGAGGAATCGAAACACCTTTGTAGTGTGTACACACCCAGCAGGTGTGTTGTGCAAAGCCCTGCAATGAATTGCAAGGTAATGTGGTGTAAATTAGCTCTATGTTATGTTGCTTGCGTTGATGAATGCAGCAATGTAAATGCATGAGCTAACCATTTTTGTCTAAACTGTGAAGCAGCATTATATATGCATCATGTGCATGATTTTTCCATATATGGCATTAGTGGAAATATGCTTTTAGAGACTTTTTGGTTGATAAATACGTTTTGCTGTGTGAAAATCACACACACCTGGTGTGTGTGTGTGTTTAGGTTAGTAAAACACCCCCATGGCATCATTCAACCGGAAAGCAACCGGAAAGCACGAGGACATCCTATGAGTGCGGAGCTGTAGGTTTGCCATCTTGGATCCCTGCACCCAGAGTGTAATGATGCATAGAGTGATCAATATGAAATCTTAAGTCCATCAAGTCCAACCTATTGCTGATTTGAGAAAAAAAAATTAAATGTCTTTTAAAATGTCATAAACATGGTAAATCTTGTACGATATAGTAGAGATTAGGTTTACATGTACTATTCAGGATTTCTTGCTTCGTATTGGATATATTTAAAGAGCTAATGTGCTTTAAAAGCAAATTTTTCACTTAATAGTGAAAAGCCGGTTGCTTAGATTTATATATCTTGTATGCCACTCATCTCAGCAGACCATCCAATGGAAATAAGCACTGTCATTTGCTGGATATAACCTTCTACTTTGCAGACATATTTTTATTAAAAAATAAAATGAGCAAGGCTCATATCAGATTGAATCTGATTATTAGTTTACTGCACTTTCATCATTCCTTTTTCCAATACAGTCTGTGTTATGACTTCTTCTCCTAATAGCCAGCATTCACCAACTTACCAAAGAGAAGTAGAGAAAACATTCCATGGAATAGTAAACCATTCCCTAAAGGGAACTGCCAACATTCATGTGAATAAAACCTACAGGACTATTAACTTAAGAGTAAACGTTTGGAGAAGGCAGGAGAAGTGAACAATCTAGGCCAACATAGCTGAACTGGAAAGTGAGCTGAATTGGGGAATGTTTCCAAATCAGCAATTTTGGCCTACATTATTCACTTCTCCTGCCTTCTCCAAACTCTTCACCCTTTTGTGAATAGCCCTACTTGTGTTTATTCAACTATTAAAACTGGACACAACAATATACTACAATATCCCCAGGAATGAAAAAACATGTATTTCTTGTTGCTAATTCTGTTTTCGCTATGTCTCATGCAGCTGTAGTCAGATGTATTAAACTCAAATTAATGAAACCCTATATTCAAAAATATATTATTGCAAGCCAGTTCATAATTAGGTGACCTAATGACAGTTAAAGTGGATGATGTTATTGACCAAACATGCTTTTGTTTACAAACAGAACAAGGCAGGGGAGCTGACATTTAGAAGCAGTAATTTATTTTTTTTATTATTAGGGACACTTTTCAAGGAGTACATCATGCTGGTGCGCAACTTCATGTGCAAGTTTAAGGCATCCAACAAGCATGTTATGCAAAGGATTTGTATATTTTTAATGTTGCCCTTGAGTCACCTTAAAATACCTACTCCCCACTAAATGGTATTTTTAAAAATATTTTTGCATCGGTACGTGTCTTTTTAACAAAAGCTAGCAAATTGACCTTACAGTCAATTACTTCTACAGTATTATGATTAATATCATGCTGAAAATTATTTGAGGCAAAATAACACCTGGCAACAAATACTGTCTGTGGCTATATTATTGCGACAAACACTGCTGATTCCTGAAATGCATCCCTGTCCATCCTAACCTACATTGCCACAAATTATGTTCACAGTATCTGGCAAGTTTTAATTCATCTCCCATTTACTCAGAAACTGTGTGTAATAAAACCAACCCATCACATGGTGCTTATAAATACAATTGTACAAGTCAAGCTGGAATTTCAGTGTGTTTGGCATGTGTTCTCCAGGGCTTGAAACACATCATTACGGAGCATTTAAATTCAAAGGATGCATTAGTAGATTCAAGACAGCTGCATTTTACTGATTATTTTTGAGGTATAAACAGCCCTGATGATGCCACCACTGTCATTTGCCAGGAAACACAAAAAGGAGGACACACATACCAACAAATAAAATACACAAAATGGATCTTACCGAATGTGATGCTCTGACACTCATATTAAAAGATCTAATTTTTTTTTTTACTTCCTGCCAAAACATTTCTGGCAATGATCACAAAGCAATTTAAATCAAATTATTTGCCTAGAAAAGATCTATTCATAAATCAAGAGTATTCAGCTATAATGATCCTATCTGTTTTCTAAATCCCAAAACGGAACAAAAAAGATAATGTGGGCAGAACACTGGCACAAATGTTTCCTGTAAATAAAGAATAGGTTAACCAAAACATGGCTGATGTTATTAGGTGACTAATTCAGTGGACTCTTCTTGAGGTAAGATTACGATCCATTTTTTCAATGACATATCCATGTGACCAAAAATAAAGCTATTATAATACTTTGATATACTATTATAATACTAATGTAATTGTTTGCTATTGGTGAAAAAATTGACCTTAGAAAAATTTGAAGGCTGTCATTGATGACGTTTCATTCTGCTAATTTCTGTCATCCTAAGCCTCTGGCATCAGCACTTATGCAAGTATGCAGATAAGGACTGTTGATTTTTCTGTGACGCTTAGTACAGTGGCTCAGAAAGTACTAAAGTTAGAGGGTCAGTTATAATTTTCAGAAGGAAGACAGCATTAAGAGGTTTCTATAAATCAGATACAGTCAGACATCTAACATTTTCAGAAAAAGGCCAGCAATAGAATCTCTGTCTTAGGAGGCTTCTTTTAATCTCAGGAGGCTTCTTTTAAATCAGAGAAGGGCAGAAATATAATATGTTCAGAAGGACGTTTTTCAATATTTTTCTCAGTATAGATTGTGTTTAACCCTTTAGAATATGTAAATTTGGTTATCTGAATTGCAAACTAAGGAAATAAAACGTAGGTCAGCATCAAATCATTTTACAAACACACACAGTGTGGCACTCAAGTCACTAGCTTTGCTCTGGCTCTTGCCACTTGTGAGCAATAGGATTCTTTTTCGTCATTTTTATGACAATGTATGTGAATGCACACAATGGTATGGCCTCAAGGGCTCGGGGGATGAGTTTGATGAGAATCATGACTGTACTGTAGCTGGGTACTCTTCCTTTGTTAAAAGACCCATTTTAATTGGTAGTAAGGCAACCTAATGTACTACTTCAAATTATATTACACATTCCAATCAATACAAAAGAAAGAACAATAAACTGACAGCCAGAGAAAAAAGTGTTTAATTGGTCAATATTTTGCTTGATTGTGACAGTTACAGGTTTTTTACTACAGGTCTGCAGAAGAGAAAGCTGCAGTGGATTTAGCCTGGTTATTGACAAACCTCATACAGCACTGTGTTTAGTGCTTAGACAAAACCCAGATAGTATATTTAACACAAAACAAGCATCAGTAAGTTATTAGTACTGGCATTAGTTGCACAAGCATAAAAAGATATAGCAGATGAAAGTCTAAGGCCCCATTCACACTGAGCGATTTGCAAATCGCGCATTTGTCGCGCAATTTGCATTTTGCGCGATATCACGCATTTGTCGCGTGATATCGCGCAAATGCTTGCATTGAGCAAGCTAGAATCGCGGCAAAATCCGCTCCAAAAAGGGTCCTGCTGTAGCGACACACGACCCGCGACAGCGACGGACAGAGCCCCATTGCCATGCATTGAAGAACGATATTGCGCGGAAAATAGCCGCGATATTGCGGGAATTACCGCACGATAAATCGCTCAGTGTGAACGGGGCCTAATTGTAGAACATGGTCATTCGTATAAGCATATGCAGTATCCTTGACCTACAGTGGGATTATTATCAAGAAAAGGGCAGAATTAATTAGATGTCTATTTAGTTTCTTACTTATTCAGCCACAGCGGTTCTGCATGTGAACACTGACTCATATGGTCTTGGGATGTTTGTACTTGAAGGAATACCACACACCGGGATGTAAAGAATTTATTTTCATTCAATGACAGCCAACAGGAACAATACTCTGATGCAATTCGTACTAAGGCACAGCACTTTATCACAGTCTATGAGAAAACAGTGTGTCTTAGCATGAAATGCGTCAGTGTTTATTTCAAGCTAACCATGATTGAATAAAAAAGTATTTACATCCCGATGTGCGGTATTCCTTTACATGTTCATGAATCTTTTGGGAGAATCGAGTCAGTACTAGCACCTGTGTTTGCAGTGAAGTATAAAATCCTGTTTAACTTTACGTGGTACTATCATTTACAAATAAGCGCATTTATATTTGTGGTGACAGACTGGTCTCCCAGGTGCAAAATTAGTACCTGCTTTGTTTTCTATGTTTGGAGTTTTTGAAACAGTCACATAATTAGGTTAGAGTTGGCAAAATCAGGGCTCTTCATACTGGCCATCCAAAATTCCAAACAGCCTAAAATTATATCTGGAAGCTCCTCTAAAGATGTCTGTGGATATCATTGATACATATAGACAAGGGTTGCCATTCCCTGAATTTTTAAGTGTACACTCTGCTTTTAATATCAGTAGTTTTCTTTTTATTTTGTGCTGTCGTGTCCAGCAGGGCCGGTGCAAGGATTTGTGCCTACATAGGTGAATGTGCATTCACCCCCGCCCCCCCCCCCAAGCACCCTCAGGCAGCTACCTAGGCAGCCTTATGATAGCGCTAGCACTGCATAGACATCCCATAAAGCAGCCCTCCAAAACTAACAGGAGATCTGAGATACAGGTCAAACCAATTATCTCAGAAGCATTTAGAAAAAAAGACCATCAGCTACTAGTGCCCTATATGTGAAGCCACAAGCAAAGGCACCCCAAATAGTTTACTGTGGAGCAAACCAATACAAAGACACCCCAAAGTGTACCATTCCAGAGAGCAACAGACAGGTGGGCGTGCGGGTAGGTGGGCAGGCGAGGGGGCGGGAGGGAGCTGCGGCCGTTCTTCACATGTAAAATCAGTAGGCTTGCACCAGTCCAATTTAATATCCTAGAGTGAAATACAAAAACCTATCATCCCCTCACCAGTTTAACAGCTAGTTGATATGTAGCAGAATATTTATGGCAGAAGACCTTTGAAGAGACACACTGAGCTGACTCTGGCTACCACATGCTAAACTGGCACTGTTTAAACAGAGAGCTGTTTTGGCAACCCTTGGTGTTGTGCAAAGCCCTGCATGAATTGCAAGGTGATGTTGTGTAAATTAGCTCTATGTTGTGTTGCTTGCGTTGATGAATGCAGGAATGCAGGCAGAGATGGTGTGAGAAGTGATATCAGGTAGGGGAACAACCAGAAATCAGTGAAAATATGTATACTGTGAAAAAATGAATAGCTTAATCAATAATAGGTGAGTCATTCAACAACAGACTGTCTAAAAGTGTTTCTTCTTTTATAGGTTCATAAAAGAAGCTTGTTTTGTAGACCAAATAAAGTAACAACTTTCTTATAAAACAATTGTATGAACACAATAGAACAAACTATGAAATACATATGCACAAACACAAAATGGTAAACTGCTACAAAGCTCCCAAAGCATATCACAACATAGGGACATACTTTTGCAATGGATACAGAATTGCTCTAGTTGCAAATACAAGAAAAAAATAATGTATTCAGCTCATAATTGAAAGCACAATAATTATCAAACTGTCCCCACCATGCTTGCTTTGGTGACTGAGAAAGACAATGAGTTGCAAGACTATCCAGCTTTGAAATAAATTGATTGTTCTACTAATGAGCAGCATTTTTAGAACAAGTTTACCCGGTACACTAATTATCAGTGTCAGTAATAGAATTAAGACAGATAATTGCAATAAAAGCTTCATTAAACAATGCAATGAAATGTATTCGATTTGCATTGTATTACCATAATGCCATCCCTTGCTTTATGGTGCAGAATACTCAGTGTTGCTTATGCATGTGGTGTACATTAAAATATATTGACATTTTGTGTCCCATATATATTACCAAGCATAGAATGCTTAATGGCAATTAAACTCACATTACGCATATTATTTTCTCAAATCCAAAGACAAATGCATTTTAAAATTTTATTGTCGATATCTGCTTGACTGAGGGAGTCATTTTTAAGCCAACGGAGCGCAATGATGGTCTTTATAAACCACTGATGGAACCGTTTAAGGTTATTCCTGCTTAATAATGCTCATGCTGTATTTATGGATCACAGACTGAAAGTGGGGTAAAATGAAATTTCAGAAATGAAAATTAATCTGTTCCAGTAATGTGTGCACATGCATGGCAGAAAATGGACCAGGCAATACGCCCCAGCTTATTTTATTTTTTAATATGTGGTCTGCTTCAAAACACCTCCATTCATAACTCAAAAGAACTTTCTGAGTTTTCACCTTTACCTTTTGCTAAACGTTACCATGACTTGTGCTAAGTGTATCTTGGCAAATACACTTTATTGGTAACTAAACAATGTGTGGTTTCTTTTTTTACTTTTAACAAGGGATGTACCGATACCGATACTAATATCGGTGCCGATACAGAGTATTTGGGTGAGTACTCGTACTCGCCCAAGTGTTCCGAAACCTTCCCTGATACCGGAAGATTTCCTCTGACCGGCAGTGCTGTAGGGGAACATGGAGCCAGATTCCTGTGCGATCAGGAAGCTGAGCGGTGAATAATGACCCACACTCCAGCTTCCTGGCCAATCAACATCGAGCAGGCCGAACAGCCAGCTCGTTGCTGATTGGCCAGGAAGCCGGCAATCCTGCCAATCAGCATGGTGCCAGCTTCCAGGCAAATCAGGAAGCCAGGAGGCAGATCATTACTGACCGACCTGGCTTCCTGATTGGGCCAGGAAGCTGGCTCAATGCTGATTGGCTGGCTCAAAAAACCCCACCGCAACCTTTGTTGTAAATGTATATGTAGCGGTTTCCCGACCAATCACAATCGAGCTGGGCATGTCATTACCCACCGCCCGGCTTCCCGATTGCCCAGGAAGACTACCCCATGCCAGCTAAAGCACCGGTATAGTTACTAGGTATTGGCAAGTACCGAAAGCAAAGTGTTGGTACTCGTACTCGATACCGAAAAACTGGTATCGGTGCATCCCTACTTTTAACCCTTTAGTGAATGAGTAGGGGTACTTACTCATTCAAAAGGGGGGTGGCATCTGGTTGCAGCCTAAATTAAAGGGGTACCCCAATGCAAATAAGCTCCCCGGCTCGCAGGCCCCTATAACCACCGGGACAGGGTTGTGGGGCAGAGGCCCTTTTCCCCATCGACATATATCCTGGTATGGTGCAGGGAGGGGGGTGCTCTATCTGGTAGGAATTTTAGGGGAACCCCACAATTTGGGGGGGGAGGGGTTCCCTCTTGAAATTGCTACCATACCTAAAGGGCTTGGAATGATTTTGGGGTGAACCCCAAGTACTTCTTTTTGTAACTTTTAACTTGGGGGTTCCCTCATAACATTCCTACCATACCTAAAGGGTCTAGTATCAATTGGGGGGAACCCAATGTTTTTTTTTTTTTCTGCGGACTGTAAAAAAAGATTTTTTTTTCTTTTGTCTAATGTCACTTTGCTGCAATGAAAATCCAGATTTTTTTTGTATAAAGTTGATGCTTAACACAATAAAACTTAATTCGGGAAAGACGTTCAGATGCATCCAACATTTGTGTTATCGGAAATTCGTATTCGTTTGCATTCGTTATTTCTGTCATTCGGAGATTTTGATGCATCCGAATGTACGAATTTCCGAAAATTCGTCCGAATAGCAAATTTTTCTGAAACCAATAGCACATGTCTAGTATTGAGATTGTACTCCATCACGGGAGTGAGCTTGGACCAGTGGCTACATCACAGTACACACAGGGACCATGGGGAATAAAAGTAGCCACCCCCCAGAAGGAAGGACAGTGTCAGCACAAATTTTGAAATTATTTGAGAATCTACAGCTGAGTGATACACAAGCTACATTTTTGTTAATAGTTGGGTACTTTGGGATACTTGAATGCATTTAGTGTCACTTTAAGGCTACTGGTTTGAAATCAGTTAGCAAGGCAATCATATTACCTTACCAAATCAGTTCTGCTACAGTAAGGAAGGCAACATAATTCAGTTGTTATGGACGTGGACTTGCACATAGTCATTGCACTGACTTATTGAGCAAATTCTGTAATTACCCCATTAACTGCTTGCTTCTTACAGAATTATACAGCAAATTAGGTATGTTGCTTGCAAAAAATAAGTGCTGCTATCAGTCAATTAGAAATAAAATGCATATTCAGAATTGATGATGACGTATTTGCCCACTGAGACATATTAGAAATTGATTGATTCAGGAGTATGCCTGGAAAGTGTACAAATCTTCACCCTTGATGTGTAAGGATCTCCAGTGAAGCACTTTGGGTATGTACATCGCTGGAAAAAACGTAACTTCTATAAACATGCAGAGCCGGCATTTTGGTTAAAATGTGCACATTTTGTGTTTCACTGTTCTGCTATAGTTTAAATCTTTGCTTGCTGGTCAGTTCAACAATGAAAAAAAACTTTCACTGTAAAAAAGATAAGCCTAGGAGCTCAAGAAGCATAGAATCAATGTGGATAGAGAACATAAGCACAAGATTTAATAAGTACAAGTGGGACATAAAAGATAAAAGACTGTGATTTAAGTAAGAAACCTGAGCTGGCAGAAGTAGGGTTGCCTTTTGGATGATGTTTTTTTTTAAATGTGCACATTTTAATATTGCTTCTTAGATGTGGTTATATGTATGGATGATTGAGTTTGATACAGTAGATTTGAGAATTGTATATGATAATAATTTGTTGCATTTGATGCCCTACATTACAAATGTTTACCTCCTGAGAGCTAATGAGACTAAAAATATCAGCTCACAAACAGGTGTTTTTAAAACAAAGTTTATCATGGGGTAAACAAATGATACCACAGTGTTAAATTATATGATGACTAGGTTTGGTAAAGCTGACATTTTGAGAATGGCTATTTTCTTGCTTTGTTTTCAGTAGCATTACATCTACATGTGAATCTGGCCATAGACTAAGCTTGGCAGTTCTGCACAGATCTCCCAAAGGACAATGCTAAGTGACATTTGCTGTGAGATCCAGTGCTGCTCAGCTTTGTAGCAGATCACACTGAAGGTGCAATCATATTAAAAAGACACCATACTCTATAACAGAGGGACAATAACACTGAATGTGTGGTATGTTGTTACATGTTAGTGTCTCTATCTGTATGGGTTTACATAGATGTTGGGGGACATGCCCCCATTTTTGTGGCTTTTGGGGTCTGCGTGGTTGTCGGTGGCCCAAGGTCTAGTAACACAACCACTTCTCTCACTAAGCTCTACTACTCACATGTATCGCACATATACTCAGGTGCCGGTTCAGGAGAATGACGTTGCTTTCCCTCAGAATAACCTGCACAGTCCATAGAAGGATTCACACGGCTACCCTATATACTTACAGAGACTTGGTAGCACCTTTCAATCGAAAACATTTTGTAGTACTGACCTTGTCCTTCACTCCTGCCAATAGACCAGGCCAGGAGATAATTACTTACACTTACAGGATCACCTGAAGGATCACAGGACAGACACTGGCTACTTCTGCAATTGCTAGCAGCAGGCTCTGCAAGGGTACATACATCCTTAACACTGTTTGCAGTACATTGACTCTTCATTTCAGCCCACACAACATGGAATGCCCAGTTGGATGTTCTTTCTTTCTTTATAGTTTATTTTCATAAGGAAGTGTGTGCAAAGTCCAAAGAATTGGTAATGGTAAAGGCATTTTCTTGAAGGTAGAACAATTTTTTGCATCTAGTTTAAAATAAATGAACAGTTCCTATGTTTGGATCAATATGCTCACCAATAGTGAAGCACTTTCAAGTGTCCTTTAATAAAGTTTGTTTCCTCTGCCCCATTACAGGTTATCTAGCTATACTGATTAGAAGGATATGTCTCCATGTACTCTCTGTTTACATATTGCTTCTGCCTTCTGCAAATCTTCCAATGCTCTGGGACCTCTGATGCTGCAAATGATATCTACTGTATTTCAAGGCTGCACCAAAATGGATGCCCAAATCTCATCATCATTCAGTGCTAGTAATAGGTACTGGCTTCTCCAAGATGGCAATCAGAGTCCAGTTTAGAGGACAAGTTCCCTGATTGGTTCCCTAGTGCCCAGAGCACAACAGTGGTCATGTGACCATTCTACACTGTATGCAGAGCGATTGTCGGTTGGCAATTTCTTACAACATCAATCTGCAGCATGAAGAAGAGGTGGGTTGTGGCTGAATGCTGACACCCAGCCGCTGCTAACATCATGTTACATGTCTGTAAGAAACCAGTTGTGCCATTTTTGGTTGCTTTGCACTTCAAATTTGTTTTTCAGATTCACTATTGTATTATGCCTGACAAAGAAATCTAACATGTTTTTTTTGAAACTTTGCATCTTAACATTTTTTTAGTCAATAAAGAATACCACCTTAAAACTTAAAACCTTCTGCTTTCTTTGATTGCTAGTGGTACAATACTCTCTCAATATATTGTAAGGGATAACATAACCAGTGAAGTAAGTTCTGTGACCTGTATAAATCTTCTTGGTTTGTGGTCTCATGCATTTATATGCTCAGAGAACTCCTTGGTGAATTCTAATATCCTTGTATTTTACAGCAGAGGGTACATTAGGCCATATATTATACATGACTAGATGTAGTAGTCACTTTACTTTATGATCTAACAAAACATATCCATTTACCAGAAAAAGGAATTTGTGTTACCTTCAGAAGGAAATGTGCTGTGTATGGCCTCTGAGGATAAAGCTTGGGATTCTTCTTAATTTAATGACTATCTACAGATTAACCCCTCAAGGACCAAGCTTCAGATGCTTGTATTGCAGTTAAGGACCAAAGCAATTTTTGCTGTGAGTTCAACCACAATTTCCATCTTTTTCATTTATTGCACCAACACATATTATATATAATTTTTAACCACTTCCGGGCCGCAATATGTCTATAGACAGCGGCCCGCAGAAGTGGTTAAAACAAGAACACGGCTGCTGCAGCAGCCGTGTTCTTGGTACCGCTTTTAACAGCAGATGATTGCTGTTAATGTACAAGTGATCCGGCGTCTGTACAGCCACCAGATCGTTTGTACCGTGAGGCGACCTCCCCACCCCCCGCCGCGGGCCACCGTTGGCTTCCCCGGGCACCGTTGTCCCAGTGGCTCGGAGGGTCTCCCCACAATGATCGGAGAAAGATTCAGCGGCTTCCAGCTGGTGTCACTTGTTATAGTCTCCGGCTCTTAGAGCCAGGAGATGAAGCTGGGGAAGCAGATATCTGCTTCCTCAGCTTCTTTAGGGTCCCTAGGTGACATTAGGGGTCTGAAAGACCCATGATGTCTCCATAAAGAGGACCTGTCACTCCCTATCTGCTATTACATAGGGGGCTTGTTAGCCCCCTATGTGCTAGCAATAGGGTTAGTGTAAAAATAAATGTAAATTATAAAAATGAAAGTAACATAAAAGAAAAAAATGTCGGGATCCGCTTCAGCTGCTGCGTCTCAGTATACCGTCTCAGGTATACTACGGCGTCTCAGTATACCGCGAGCTACGGTGAGCCTAGGTTGACGGGAGGACGCTAGTTTGTGCCCTCCCGTTACCCTAAGGAGAACTATGGGGAAAAGCCTTGATCCCATAGTAGAGTAAGTATTATCCAATACATATATAGTATATGTTATACTATTATTCTTTTTGTAAGCAAGCAAAACAAACAAAATAGTAGAATGCATACTTGCTACTTAGGATCTTGTGTTTCATAATACAACTAGTTAGTTGGAGTCTTGGAATAGCTATTGAAAGAAAAATAGTTCTTAGAGGCCTTGATTCGGCACCAGTGGCACCCTAGCTATAAATGATGGTCAACACTGACACAGAAAGGTGCTCTCTTTGGATGACCTTTTCTAGTCCAATAGAGAATGATTTTCCAACATGACGGAAAGTCATTATTGCCAGATGGCTATTAGTAAGTAGGGATGAGCCAAACACCCCCGTGTTCGGTTCTAATTCGAGCATGGAAAAAGTTCTAATTCGAACTTAGAACTCAATGTAAGTCTATGGGGGTAGAACTCAGAAAATGAAATGTCCCCATTTTGAAGCCTTTTATGCAATTTATTGGCCATAAAAAGTGTATGTGGGGATCCGGGTAGTGCCCAGAATGACAGGAATCAATCAAATAAAAAATAAAAAAGTTTTTAAAAAGGAACAGGAACAGAAGTCTGATATGATATATCAGGAACAGAAGTCTGATATGATAGTGTGCTGCAGGGACTTAGCTGTGAGACATGATTGGGCAGAGTCATCGTGACTTTGCCCAATCATGGCTCTAAATGTGTACTGAGCCCTGATTGGCACAGTCTTGCACCTGACCGCAGCCAATTACAGTTTCGGAGTGCACAGTGCATTGTGGGATGTTCCGCGGTCGAACAGACCGCGAACATCCCGCAATGTTCGGCGTTCAGCGCTAGAACAGTCTATGTTCGAGTCGAACCTATGTGCGATTCGAACATGCAGCCCATCCCTATTAGTAAGCCATGTTATGAAGGGGACTAATCTCACAGACTGGTACACAATGGAATTCAGTAAGATATGTTTAAAATCTGCTAAGTCACTTAGTACATAATTGAAGTCTAATGATGATTCTGCAGGTATTTGAACTCTCAAGACACCCCCCGAATACATGTGGTGTTATTCCAATTGCCCACCAATATGAAATGTGGCTTTTGTGTGCTTTTCTGACTGTATAGTCAAAGACTGCTCCTATTTAAATTGTTTACAACTTGCTGCTAACAGTAAAAGTTCCTGCAGTTTCAGCAGCTGTAAATATAAGCGGCTGCACCCTTCAGCCTGTAAACAGATTCCCCAAGCCTGTCAGTCACTGCTAATGGCTGGCACAGGGTGGTTCATCTTCACTATAGATAGCACTCAGTACTGTTCATGTGGAATGTGAGGGATGTGACTACACAGAGTTGAAAGAATAAGATAGAAAGGAAAGCAATCAATGATGTGCTGCAGAACACAACAATAATAGATATGTCCCATGTTTGGAATACATACTTTCTATGGGGGGAATGAGAAGCATTTTTTCATGATCAAAGTGATTCTAGAAGTAAGCAGCCTAAACAAAGCAGAGAATTGCACGGAGTAATTTTCTTGGGCATTCTGCTTTATTATATGTTGAAAGCTTGCATGTTGTTTATTCAGTAAGTCAACAAATGCTATCACTTTAAAGGCAAATTTTATATTTTCAAAAGGCATATGGCCTTCTTGCTCCGGCTATGTATTTGTAATTATACTGACTATTTTAAGTCAGTGTGCTAGAACTGAAAGGATATACTGCAGATTTCTGCAGCTAAAGGAGACTCTGCTGACTGATTGAAACAGTAACACACTGTTCTGTTCACTAATGCAAATATCACTGCTGATTATACAAATACTTACTTCTAATGTTTTCAAAAGGTCCTTAATCAGCTTAATGTAGATCACAAAGCTGTGCAAAAGTGCAAATATTGCAAGTTGATGAATGGACAAATAAAGACTTTTTAAGATAATATTTAAAAAGTGTATTCACACAGAAACGGAGATGGAACAGATGAATAAGTAAACACTGTAAAGCATATCTCCTTTTCATCCATAGTAGAGAATTTGTAAACGCTTTAAGAACACAATCAAGGTAGTTGAAAGAGTCCTATTAACCTTGGGGCACCAGAAATACATGGAGGCTTATAGCATGCCATCATATAAAAGGGGTTAGGTGGTTTTCATTGTATCATTTCAATAATGATGACATGACTGCAACTGAACACTTATTAATTAATAGGTATGTAAAATACATGTTCCAAATATGTATTGTGCATATAATTATTTGTTGATTATGGACATTAATCCGAGTGAAAAATAAAAACGCATTGTGAAGTACAGGTAAAAACTGAGAATTCATTAAATATGCTAAATTCTGTAAATGATCTATCCATTGTGAAATTGTGCACAGCATATTTACATATTATGGCACAAAAAAGCTGGAGCAGCAGCGACAGCAGAAAAAAAGTAAAATAAAAATGTTGTCCCTTTCACCTCCAGTTCTATATATGTTAGCTACATTCTATCTCTACTCTGATGTGTATTAACGCCTTTATCTCCCTTATCCTGCACATCTGTACATTAACCTCTTCATATCCATACTCTTACTGTATGACGCCAGTACATTAACACCTTCACCCCTTCTCCCTCTGTCTATAACCTGTACATTTATTATATCTTGTGCACAATTTCAAAGCTTCATTTTTAAAGGCTCATTCACATGCGCATACAAAACAATGCATATAGATGTGTGAAGTGCTTATTTCTGTGTGCATCTGTACACAGCAAATGCACATGCATGACCCCATACACACAGTTGCGTATAGGGCTGTGTTTTTGCATTGCATACAGATGCGCACAAAATAAATTAAATGGCTGAATTTGGGACCATAAAGTGTGTATATTTTACGCATGCATGCAGGTAAAAGCGCATGTATGTGCATATGCGCTGTCAGGTTTAGCTTCAAAAACAGTAGATTTGTGAGGACAAATCGACTCACTGAAATCTTCATGTAAGGGCTTCCTTGCCCCCATTTTTAAAAAGAAAGTAAAAAAAACAACAACAATGCAGTTACCCTTGCAGGGGTTCTTCAACATCTCTTGGCCACACAAACATATGCACATCCAGCCTCTTGGCTTTGCACTTGCAGCACCACTGCTCCAGCCTCAATCCTCCGGCCTCTGTCTGTTCCTCCAGAGAGTCTCAGCACTTGGTTTCGTAACCCGCAGCTCCCTGCTGCACTGGCCAAAAAATCAGATCACCTTGGAGTGTCTACTTTCCCAAAAGGGGTTATTTGGGGGATTTTTATGCTGTCTTTACATTTTTATTTGCTGCAGTTTATAAACAAAAGAAAAAGTTTTTGCTTTATATAGTAAAAATCTTTTAAAGGCGGTCATTAAATACCACTAAAAGAAAGCTCTATCTTTGCCCAAAAAATGATATAAAATGTATTTTGATACAGTGTTGCGTGACTGAGGAATTCTCAGCCAAACTTGTACAGCGCTGAAAATTTAAAAATGGCCTGGTAATGAAGAGGGTTGTAACATGCCGGTACTGAAGTAGTTAATGGAAAAAAATAACCTGGGGTTGGACTTTAAAGCAGAAGTTGATCTAAATGTGTAAAAAAATGCTGGGAGGGAGGTAGGTATTTTGGCAGAAGAGACATACAAAGTCTCTTCTGCCGAAAATGTTCTCCCTCTTCTCGTTCCCCCAGTAATTTTTTTTTGTTTTATATTTTTGTGTACACTGTACGGTGCATCTCTAAGATGCCATGAATGGGCCTGATGCTGGGAAGGGTGTCTTGTGCACATGTGCAAGAGTTACATCATTACTGGCCACCCAATGGCTGAAGAGGATTCCCATATAACCTGGAAGTGCTGGCGCTGGAGAAGAGCACACCTGAAAAGTAAATGTGCATTAATATGGAAGAATGCTGTGCAAAATTGCACATTATGCAAGAGGACACCACACAGGATATAGAGATTTGCTACTGCTTTAAGCTTACCTTTTTTACATGTGTATATATATATATATATATATATATATATATATAACGCGCGCACCGTGTCTGAGCGGACGTCTAAAGACGCCCACTCAGATCTAGAGAGCTCTGTGCCGGCCGTTTTTTTTACTACGGCCGGCCCGGAGGTGGTTAAGATAATCCTTGATAATTAAAACAAAACATTCACGCTCTTTTCTGGTGCCTAAAAGTATATTTTGTCATTTTCTGGCACCATTGTATGTGTATTTATCAGACGTTTGTACATAAATGTGTTGTACTTTAGTAGATAAAGTAATTATTGTTGATTACATGATCTTTAGTATGAAAGACAGTTTAATCAAGGAATCAGTCACAAGGTGCACTGTCTTAAATCTGTGTGCAGCCTAGCATAAATGCAAAAGGGAAAGCAAACATAAATCTGGCAGATGTCCTCTAGAGTAAGTAGCTACAATGCTTTTATTAATAGCCATTATCTTGATCTGACCATTGACTTTGCTGAGAATGATAACCCACTTTTAAAACTTTTGCCATTACCCCATTTATATGACATTATGGGACACATTAATGGACAGTTAAGGATCCCTTGATATTGTTTACAATAACTAACAAGTGACAGTTATGCTGCTAAATTGCTTTGCTTTGCTTTTTCCATGTAATTGTGGGCACTTCAGAAACCCCTCAGTGTTTATATAGGGCAGGAATAGAATATCACTGAGTCTGATGTAATTATATATTTACAAATACAATAGTAGCATAAAATAACGCAACAGCATATAAACATACAGCTTGACATTATGCCACTGCAACACCAGCATTTTAAATGACGCCTTTGAGTTCATTTTAATTGCAAAACAGCTACTTATACAGCTTGATGCATAGATGAGATCTGCTTTTCAGCTTGTTCTCTATGCATAAACACATATCTTAAATGTGAAGGGCTCTAATTACAGATATGGAAATCAGTACAAGTATTCATTTTTTCCGGGTCTCTTTGCTTCCGTCTCCTCCATTTCTGAGAATTGACTATGACCTCTGTAGACAGAAAAAAATGCAGTGTATCCAACTATATGTCTGATATGTCCTGGGGTATAACTATAGATAGTGTTAAAGGTGCAACTGATTCTGGGCCTGTGAGGTCAGAAGGCCCGCCCATGACTGTTGCTTTGCTTTAATAACCAACTGTACAGTATGCTCACAATTTGAACAGAATAAAGCTGCTTTCCTCTTTTCTTCACAGTTTTGCATTCTGGCAATATTTTACTTGAGCTTTAACAGCGCTGTAGGAATTAAGACTTAGCACCCCTAGGCAGCCGTAAGATAACAGGAAGCCCCATTTTAAAGCTGGGTATACACGGTTAAAATTTTGTGTGAACGACGTATGTCGTTCAAAATTCAGTTTGACTTAAAAGGAGTTTACCAAAAGAACATTCACTGTTAGAATTTTGTTTGTTCAAGAAAAACATTCCATCTTGCTCTTTCCATTTTTTCCATCAACAGGGTCGAAATCGATTGTCGATTTTAACCCATTAGCTATCAGAAGGTTGAATATGAATGTTACAAAATTACCATTTTGGGATGGAATTATACCGTGTATACTCAGCCTAAAGTTATGTTTACCTTTCTGACCATGTTTCATGCTACACCTATATTCAGTGTGTAACATGACTCATGGTCAGATCGTAACCCGCACACCCTACTTACCTCCATCATGGCAGAACACTGCACCTGCAGTCTACTGTTCACAGTTGCAATGCTTGATTGGCTCCAATAAAAAAAAATACAAAATACAAGAAGTGTGCATTAATTATTTTCTTCTAAAAGGTGGATTTTACCTTTAGGTCTTGTGCTATTTTACTTATACCTTATACCTTTTTACAGGTAATCCAGTCAATAAAAGCATACCTAAATCTTTATACGTATCTTACCAGCAAGTAGAAGGCTATATTAAGTAATACAGGGTGGAAAATGTTGCACTGTTTGCACACAGCTATTCCAGTTTAATAGGGTACCTTTATTTGTTAGTTACCGCTTATTATCCAAATGCGCTTGCATGTGTTTTGTATAGCTATTGTGCACAGACTAAGACTGAACAAAATTAGTTATTTACTGTAATTAAAACAATAGCTGTCAGATTACAATGAAAACACTAAATCTCCATCACACACAAATTAAACCCCGTAGGACAAAGGCTAGCAACATTGCAGGGATATAACCAAATATAAAGGCAACCCTCTTGGGGTATCCTGTATAGGCCATGTGATCAAAGCTGAGCATTCAGATTTAGGGGTCTATTCACAAAGCTGCCGAGGGCAGCCGAGTGAATGACCGATCAGAAGTGAAGTGAGCCGAACACCGTTCGGCTATTCACTAGGTCGTTGGGTTCGGTTGGGTTCAGCTAATGGTTCGGCTGCTTTCGCGGGCTGTACGGGCTTTTGTGAATAGCCCGTACAGCACCCCCTCGGTTCTCCTGAACCGAAGGGGTCCTGGTGCCGAATCTAGCCGAAGGATCGGCCGAAGCTACGGCCAGATCCTTCGGCAGCTTTGTTAATTGACCCCTTAGTGTCTTGGTGCCAAGTTTCAATCAGATGATCATTGTAATTGGATTCAGTTTTGTTATTTGGATCTATCCTAGCAACATTGCTTGCTATTGTCCTATTTGTCTATGCATGTATGTGTGTTGAGCATACTGAAGATAATTACTGTTTTATCTTTTAACTTGTCATATATTGCAGATATGTATTTTGTGATATATAGTGCATATATGCGGGGGATCAATAATAATAGGCTACAGAACCTAAAGCCTATGTGTGGCAAAGGATTTGTAGTTTGTGCATCTTTTCTATGCACCTGCAATGCTAGAGAGCTGATTCTCTAGACAGTTTTGCCAAAATCTGTGACAGATCTGTTGCTTGTGACAGTTTTCTGCTTCAACTATATGCACACTTAAAGTGACACTAAACTCAGATGTTAAATCTTAAAAATGCATTGAAGTACACTAACTATTATGTATCTCATTTGTGTTTCACTCGGCAGCAGATCCTCAAATCATCGTTGAATTGGTGCTGAGTCTGACATAGTCCTTCCTTCTGGAGGGTGGCTACTTTTGTTCCCCATGGTCCCGGTGTGTGTTGTAAAGTAGCCACCACTCCAAGCTCACTCGCATGATGGACTAAAATGTAATATTTAGTTTACTACTCGTGAGCCACCTCGGCTCACAGACCTGAATGGCATTCAGAAATTCACAAATAGAGCTCACGAATGCTATTGCGTTATTTGACAGCTCAGAATGTCAAATGGGCAGAACGAGCCCCATGATGTCATGGCTTGTTCCCCCCATTTGTTTACATTCAGGCCAGAGATGATGGACTACAATTTCAATACAAATTAGTAAACTGAGCATGAATTTGTAGTCCATCATTGGATCAAGCTTGGAACGGTGACTAATTTACAACACACACAGGGACCATGGGGAACAAAAGTAGCCACCCTCCAGAAGAAAGGACAGTGTCAGCGTGAATTTAGAGATGATTTTACGATCCACAGCTGAGTGACACAAAAATAAGGTATATTTTTGTTAATCGTTAGTTGAATGCATTTTTATGGTTTAACATCTGAGTTTAGTGTCACTTTAAGAAGTCGTCAAGGCATGTTTTATATTGTGCACCACTACTTCTGAGTTGCAGAGGGTTTAATTCATTAATCAAGATGTAATTTTATAGTAAAACTGACTCAAAATTGGTCTCACTGCTTTTTGTCACTGCCTTGCTGTGCAGCAAAGTTGATAAATCTGTTTTTTTTGTCTGTGAAGCAACTGAAAACTAAGTGCTTATTTGCGCTGCATGTGTTTCCTTTGCATTTCAAAGAAATATGTATTTGATGTAAAAAAAAAGATACTGAACAATCATTATTCACTTGATTAACATGGCAAAAACGTATCCACTTTACTGGAAACAAATTGTCCGCCACCTTCCCCATTAAGCCTATGCATAGCCAAAGTAAATAAAATGTAAATTATGGAAAACCTTATATCTGCTTCAAATCAAAAGTAAGAACAATGTCATAAAATTTGGTTCTATAAGACAAATGTGACTTTTCACCTTATCTGAAAGTGAACCATTTTTGCAAACAAAGCTTTGCTTTTTACCTTTATGATTAGCATTGTGGAGCACCCTTTTTCACATATCCCAGGACTCCTTACATATCCACAACTACAAAAATCAGCTGGAGTTGGGCTTTAATGGATGAATCTTTCTCTCATATTGGTAGGCTGTGAGCATAACGATAGTCCATGGACTAAGCATGGAAAATTGTATGTCAGTTAAAAGAAAATGAAATATCAATATAGCTAAACCCAATTCAAGTTAATAAAAACGTCTGGCTGCAGCCTCTGAGTCTCTCTTTTAGCAAAAAGGAAGACTTCATTGACAGACATGACTCACTTTTCTGTTTGCTTATAGATTTCATGTGTAGAATATTTATTTTGACAGCTAAATTATTATGAATGAAGCTTTAAACAACTTAATTTTGTGCACAAAGAACAACCAACATATAAAGAACATAAAAAGTAATGAACAGAGCAAATGGTTAGGACCTAAATATATCAATAAAAAGACACAGTCCACATCACAATTTTCATAGAAAATATTAACAAAAGGACTGGCTGCTTCCTGTCATCCTCAAATGTTATGTACTCTTCCACCAAACTACAGTTACGCATCATAGCAAGTAAAACGCATCATGGAGAGTAGAGGGCTAAGGAATTCACGGATGAAATGTTCCTGCCATTGGTCCTGGCCCTGTTTTCGTTGTTTATGATCATGTTGGAATGTTCTACTACATATTATAAATTATTTAAAAAATGCTGATGCAGAAAGATTTTTACCAGCAAAGTCCTTGAGAGGTATAAAAAATGTTTTACGTTGTTTGAAGGAAATCTGTTGTGACAGTAATACGTGGACTGTTATTGCTGACCTCCTTTTTTTAAATGCTAGTATGTTCGTTGTGTGTAGTGAAGTTCCTTTTTGGCGCAAAGGGCTTGAATTGGCAAATTGGCTGTTCGCTTTGCAAGGGAATTGTCACTTAGCTTTGTAAAAAAATAACTTTTTAAAGCATGCCCAATTACTGGCAAGGCAAATGTAAAACAAACTGTGAGTAAGGTGAACTCTGCTTACTTCCATCATTTAACTGCATGGCGTGCATGGCCATGCCGATGAAGTCTTATGATGAAACATGTAGATGAGCAGGTGTTCGTTGAGATCACTAAACCCCAGTCTGTACATAGAAGGAGAACATTGGTGCAGTGTTTTTATGCTATTTGTTTCTTGACTCTTGTGAGTATTTTTAAGCTTTTAATAAAGTTTTTTATTGGACATACTGCACTATGAATGTCCCTATTTATTCCCTTTGAGCTATTTTTGGTCGCTTTCTGGACCTCCTTTATGAGGAGACCTGAAGTGGAGAAGTCATGGGGCTTTTATATCTGTATAGAGCCGTAGAAGGTGGTGCTGCCGAATACCTCTCACAGGGATTGTTGAGAGGCAGACCAACAATTGAATATGCCCAAAGGCTATCTGGTGAGTGCTGACCTTTACTGTTAATACACGTGGAGCACTGAGACGCACGGAACATTATAATCTTCACATATGGACATATTGACTTTTTGATTATAACTTTTCACTTTATAAAGTATAAAGTAACATAGTAAATGTCCTTAGAAAATAGTTTGTTGTTTTATTCACATGCAACGTGTGTACATCACAGGTTTATGCCTTTGTTGAGATTTTATTTTCTTGCAGTTATTTATCACTTTATTATATCCCACTTTTGAAGGTAGTGGTTTCTGAGAAAAGTATGTCCTAGACAAAACTTGTCAGATTTGAATCACATTTTATATAGATCAATTACTTGTGCGCAGTGTAATTTGGATTTCATTGAGCTAATTTGTGTGTATTTCATACAAATTGAACACAGCAGCTGGGTGTATCACTATTCCCATAGCGCAGGTGCATTTGTACACATTTGCTGGAACGCACTGTATCGTATACTAAACTCCCCCTGCATTCTGTGGTGGGAGGGGCGTGGCGGTACATTCAAGTCAATGGCACCGCAGCCACACACCTGTAGCGTGTTCACCTTCACCAGAACCCGTGGCACAACGATGCCTGAGGACCAGTGCAATCGCAAAAAATGCTGCATGCACTATTTTTTGCAATCAGACTAATGCCGTTAAAATTCACTATGCAATAAAAAACAATCACATGCAAGAGAAAAAAAAAAAACTGTAATTGTGTTTGCACATGATGAAGGGACACAGCTGACCTCTGAACAGAGAGAATTGATCTCTTGGATAGCAATATAAATTGTTGCTTAACATTTGCCCACTTCCCTGGATTCAACCAGTTCTCAATGTATGGTGTTAGAACACTATTCAGTATATATTTAACTGGGGTGTGGTAATATACCGTTTAACAACTTAGAGCAATCAGAACATGGAAAAATGACTGCTGGTTGGTTACTACAATTTGTTCATTGCATTGCTACGTAAGTCTTAAGCTGGCCATATGCCTTACCATTTTTGATGTTCAGCATTTGCTTAAAAGTGATCTAAAGAGCATGGATGGAAGAAATCCTTTTCAACAAAAGAGTTTGTTTCTCTTTCAACAAATGTCACTTGTAAAGTCGACTTTTATTGAGCCAAGTGGTGCTGGCAGGGCCACCTACGGATAACATTTTGGCCACTTTGACAGTAAACAGCTGATATTCTTTCCATATATGGCTCGCTTAACAGTAATTACTTTTAGTAATAGTCTTTAACTTTTCTCAGAGTGAATATGATTTACACAGAAGTGATTTTATTAACTGAAGAGCCTTCAGCTGGCCACACACATTACAAGAATATTAAGCAGTGCTCCTAGTTTGAATCATGACATATTCTAATTCCCTAGGGATAAAAATTGCCCATCCAAAATTATAAACAGATTATTGCATGTGATGATTTTCCAGCTTGCTGGTAAGTATTCCTGTAAGTGGCCTATGTCTCTAACTTTACTATATACAGTAAAGGAAGAAAGTACTGCTGTCATTATTAGGTAATAATCATGAGGGGCCCCAACACTATAAAATGCAGGTTTGATTTTTAGCCCTCTTTGTGTGCCCTAAAGCAACTAGGGAATGTGGGGTTAAACCTTACCAGATAACAAACTAGATACATAGATTACTGTATGACCTTCTTTAGCTGAAGTCACTACGTCACTTCTTTCATTTTTCTGCTTGTCTGAGCATCTCTATATATAAGCACAGCAGTGTTGATTGACACATAGGGGGGAATTTATCAAAACTGGAGCAGACAAAATCTGGAGCAGCTGTGCACTGCAACCAATCAGCTTCTCTCTTCAGTTTGTTCACTTAAGATTTAAGAATGAAATAGAGAAGCTGATTGGTTACCATGCACAGCTGCTCCAGATTTTGTCTGCTCCAGTTTTGATAAATTCCCCTCATAGTGATAAATAAGGTTGACTCTTATGAAACTGACAATTTTTGCATATCTGTGTTTTAATAATTTTTTCTACAGGTCATCCTTTTCAGTTGGATGTATTGTTTAAAAATAATCATTAAAGAAAAGACAATGAGAATATGTGTTCTAGAAATATATATTGGCATCCACACCTTCTCTCTCCACTGCATCTGCAGTATTATAGTGATTGACAGCTGTAGTAGCAAACAGCACAGCTATTCCCAATTAACCATTTGCAGCCATCCGTATCAAAGCAAGACAAATCTCTTATTAGCAATTCCAGTTTTCTTCACCCAGACTTTCTTATGGCTGTGGCCAGACTATGAACATTCATGTGTTCACACAAGCTGTCAATGAGTCAAACAAGCAAACAAACCCTCAATGACCTCTCTAGCTCTAAAAACTATGGATCAAATAATTCTCAAATACACAGTAAAATTACCTCATCCAAATCATTTTCTAGCTTTGTGTTTGCATTAGAAATTAGGAGGCCGGAAGTGTGCTCAGTCACCCCATGAGAAAGGGAGCTGAGCTACTGAGAGAATGACTTGAGTGCTTCTGCTCTGATGTAAACCTTGAGGATGAATTGCTCCACAATGCCTACAGCTACAGAAGTCAGCTGTTTTTAAACTTATTTTCTTATGAATATGTAAATATTTAACTGTCCATAGCCAGGCCAGAAGTCCAAGAAACCCCCCTATGTGATAGCAAAGAGATGTGACAGGTCCTCTTTATGGAGACATCAGGGGTCTCCAAGACCCCTAATGTCACCTAGAGACCCCCAAAGAAGCTGATGAAGCTGGAGAGTGACAGCAGAATGCCGAAGTAATGTAATATACGTAACGTCCACATTCTGACACTGGAGAGAGGACCGGAGGGAGATAGTGTACCGATCTCCCTCTGATCCACTGTCACGGATCCACCATGCTGGTCCCGGGCTCGCACCAGGCACAGCGGAGTCCATTACCAGCAGGACAGCGGGAGGGGGGCTGTGGAGGGGGGGCGCACACACAGGCACCTTATACAAGCTTGTATGTAAACAGACATTGTTGCTTGTTTTTAAATTTGGGCAGGTTCCTGCTCGCGCATGCGAGGGGGCTTAGCTGACGGGACGTTTAAATACCCCCGCTCACATCTAGGATGCTCCCGGCCGGCCGTATACTTACAATGGCCGGCCGTGAGGCGGTTAAATAATACAATTGTTCCAGCAGTTGTGTCAGCACTTTTTAAGAAATATATGTTTCCTGCATTTTAAAGTCAATTGTGTCTCTTACTGTAAGGATCTGTTTCATAAAAATTATTTCTTAGCTCAAGTTATTAAAATACTGCTACTTTTACAGGAATAATGCACTTGCAAAAAAAAGCTGTGTTTGGTCTCTAGGGTGTCTTTGTATTTTTTTCAGAATGTATATCTATTCTAGTTAAAACTTCCATCATACGTTTTCAATTTCTAGTTTAACCGTAGGCATTTTTTAATACATTTTGTGTGACCTTAAGATCCTGTAGCTTCTAAATAGTATTCTCTTCCATTTTCAGCTTTCATTTGACATCCATCACACAGATGTTGCTTGACATCACTCATACTGAATTTAAAGTGTTGATCAATATTTATGAATATAATCAAAACCAAGCACCTCAGCCGGACAGTCTAGTTTGGTCTGAAAAACTATACTTTCTTGTGTACAGCTCATCACACAAAGCAGAGCATGGTTTTAAGTTGTATTCTGTTATCTGTATGTTGCATAGTGTCCTCTGTGCACTGCTCTCCTGGCCATTCCTCTGCTGTCTTTTTTATATCTCCTGCCCAGAACTCTTTGGTGCAGAATAACTAAGACGGTTTGTTGAAGAATACAAATTATCACATGTGACATCTTATTTTGGTGTCAAAAAATAAACAATATTTAGTGCACAGTAGACTGTATAACTGACTTGGTCCATCATCCTCTAGGTGCACTACTGCACACCTCTATTGCATTAAATATTGACAAATCATTTTCAGAACCACTATATATTTGGCGCAGACTATGAAACTTCTTTTGCAAAGAATCACACTTGGGATTATTAGGTGCTCTAGCCACTGGGATATTCCTTTGACTTTCTCTTTGGTTTCTGATTATGATACACTTTGAAGGTATCAAAAGATTAGACATCTACCTTTCCACATAAATGCTGACCATACTTTGAACTAAAACAGCTTTATGTAACCAGCTAAATATTATTTGTTTTCTCATTACACAAAATGGAAATTGCATATTAACTTTAGAAAATTATAATATAAAGTTTAAATAATTATCATCTTGGACCAAAATCAGTTATTAGCCCTTTTGTAGTTTAATATTCAGTTTAATATTCCTTAAGATATAGTACCATATACAGAACAAAAGTGTCAAATGTCCCAGATGTAGACAATGTCAAATATATGTTAATATAATATGTCCTCCACCACCACCACCACCCACTAACTCACTCACTGCACAGGACATTGCCAGTCACTTCAAAAACAAAATACAATTTGGGATCAGATCACCACTGTGCAGTCACCTTCCCCTATTCATGTACCAGACCCTCCATCACACTTGTTACTCTCCTCTTTTCACCCTGTCACCACAGAGGAGGTTACAAAGCTTCTCTCTAACACCCACCTCACCACTTGCCACCTGGACCCTGTTCCCTCACCACTACTTTGGTCACCCTCTTGCTCTATCCTACACTCTCTTACTCACATTTTCAATCTCTCACTCTCTACTGGCATCTTTCCCTCCCCTCTAAAGCATGCACTAGTCACCCCAATACCCCAAAAAACCTCAATGGACCCTACCGACCTCAACAATCGCAGACCAATCTCTTTACCCCATTCACCTCCAAACTCCTAGAACGCCTTACCTACAGCCGCCTGAGCCACCACCTCGATGATAACAACCTTCTCGGTCCCTTATATTCCGGCTTTCGCCCCAAACACTCCACTGAAACCGCCCTCCTAAAACTCATTAATTACTTACTAACAGCTAAAAACAATGGCCACTACTCCTTAATCTTGCTATTAGACCTTTCTGCTGCTTTTGACACTGTTGACCACCTGCTCCTCCTCAATAAACTCCACTCGCTTGGCCTACAAGACTTTGCTCTCTCATGGTTCTCCTCCTACCTATCTAAGCGCTCCTTTAGTGTCACCTACAAATCTAATTTCTCCTCTCCTCTTCCTCTTTCTGTAGGGGTTCCCCAAGGCTCAGTCCCTGGACCCCTTCTTTTTTCTATTTACACCTCCTCCCTTGGTCAATTAATAACCTTACATGGCTTCCAATACCATCTCTATGCCGATGACACTCAAATATATCTTTCTACTCCACAACTCACCCCATCAGTGTCCTTGTGTGTCACTAATCTACTAACTGACATATCAGTCTGGATGTCACAACACTTCTTAAAACTCAACCTTTCAAAAACTGAGCTCATGATATTTCCTCCATCACGTGCACCTTCCCCCAACTTTTCCCTTGAGATTGTTAACACAACTATCCAGCCCTCCACCCATGCCAAGGTCCTAGGTGTCATCCTTGACTCGGACCTCATCTTTCTTCCCCACATTCAATCACTATCCAAATCCTGCCACCTTCACCTTCGCAACATCTTCAAAATATGCCCCATCCTCACCAGTGAAACCACAAAATTACTGATCCACTCACTTGTTATATCTTGTCTTGACTATTGCAACTCCCTCCTCATTGGCTTACCTCTACACAGGCTATCATGAATGCAGCTGCTAGACTCATCCACCTGACCAACCGCTCAGTGTTTGCAACCCCCTCTGCCAATTAATGCACTGGCTTCCAATAGCCCAAAGGTTAACATTCAAAATATTAACAATCAATTACAAAGCCATCCGAAACTCTGCCCCTGGCTATATCTCAAACCTTGTCTCAAAGTATCACCCCAACCGCCCCCTCCGCTCTTCAAATGACCTTCTGCTTTCCAGCTCCCTCGTCACCTCCTCCCATGCTCGCTTCCAGGACTTATCTAGAGCCTCTCCCATCCTATGGAACTCTCTACCCCAACCTGTCCATCTATATCCCACTCTGGCTGTCTTTAGGTGATCCCTTAAGACTCATCTCTTCAAAGAAGCCTATCCCACCTCAACCTGACCACTGAACTATCACATTCTCAAACAATTCATCCCCACACAGCTACCTCCTCATGTATCACTTCCCCCACCCTTTAGATTGTAAGCCCTCATGGGCAGGGCCCTCCTTACCATCTTGTCTTGAATTGTATTGTAATTGTAATGTCTTCCTTATATTGTAAAGCGCTGTGCAAACTGTTGGCGCTATATAAATCCTGTATAATAATAATAATAATACAGACATTCCTCGCTTTACGACTTACCTGTTTTGCGACCACTCACACTTATGACCAGCTCTCTGACCTTACATGCGAGAACGTGGCAGCAGCAGTGCGACGTCTCGCCGGCCGAAGTGTTGTACTCAGTTCTCCACTGCGGGTCTCAGAAAGTATTTTATTGCCCGATATACAGTACACTGTTCAGTACTGTACATCTGCAACACTATAAAGTAATGTACTAATGCAGTACAGTACTGTATACAGTTCCTCGCTTAACAACCAATTTGTTTAACGACCTGGTCGCAGGAACGGAACTCTGTCGTTAAGTGAGGAATACCTGTATAGAGATGTATCGTCTGCTTGTTTCATTCACAGGACTCCAAATAATATAGTGTAGGTAAGTATTTAATATACCTCTTTATGATAATGGTTCAGATGTCATCCATATATCCAATAAACGTGCTTCTGTTACTCATGCATGTTTTATTTTTGTATAGAATCTGTGCATACTTGACTAACCTAAAGAGGGCTCTATAGTTAAAATGTTGTACCATTTACTTCACTGCTGGACTATGAGGATGCTCACTGTGATATGGGAGAACAAGTGGTGTGTGGGTGAAAGAAGAAAGTTTGGCTGGCAAAGCTCTGAGTTTAGAACAGGAGACAGACATTTGCAGATTTAGCACACTGAGAGCCTGAGTAAAAGTTATTTGATGGCATCTCTTCCTGTCATTAAATTACCTTTAGCTTTATTGCAGGTTTGTGTTAAAATGGACTTGTGTTTTGCTCATGCATGGCAAAGCAACCGCCTCACTTAAAATTTGGCAACCATTCTTACCCCCTTATACTTATCTATGGTTCACACCTTTGCCAAGAAAGTGCATTTTTATGTTATGCTCCAGGAGAACCCACACAGTAATTGACAAACAAAAATGCATATAGGGTGCCTAGTGCCAGATTTATAACTTCCATTTACATTTCTGTGTTCTTTAAAAACCTGCCAAGATTTATTACAAGTAATACAGTGTAAAGATTACACATCAATAAGAAGATTTCTCAGAGATTACATCAGTATATTAATTGTTAAATTTAATTAAAACTGCTAATGTGGCTGCTTGTTTAATGTTCTTTGTATTAAGCTGATGATTAGATCAAATAAAACACTCATTTAAAACTGTAGCCACATTTGAGGTGTTGAAATGCAATGATTTTGTAGATATTAGATATTGAATGGAAGCCGTTTAAAAGCGTTACTAAACCCAAAAAACAAAAATGTTAAATATTTCATCTTACTAGTCCTTAGATATGGTGGCAGCATTCGTTTTTCAAGCTGCTTCCCCCGTATTTTTACCTGTTAACACTGTAAATAAGAGACATTTCCAGCTCTTTGTTTTTGCACTAACTTCTCTATGGAATCAATGGAAGGAGCCATGGTTGTCACACATTCTTGCCTTCAAGCTGCTTTTGGTTATCTCCATTACCTGGTGGCTTGAATGGACAAGTAGCTTATAAAAGAGAGATAACAGCTCTCAGGAAGTGACAAGGGCACTGCAGTTCTGGAAAGATCAGAAAGTATTTTCTGTACTTACTGAAAATGTTCTTAGTTTGAAAAAAATAAATTAATCCAGCCCATGCATCTAATAACTGATAACTGGGTAATCCCTATCATAAGGCAGTCTGAGAAGCATCTTTTTGGTTCATGTGTAGGGACAGCAGACAGCGGAGCATGGCCCCTGGCCTAAGACAGCGATGATGCCCTTGACTGGCAGTATTTTACATTTTAGTTTCATGTTTATATACTTTATATACTGCACATTGACTAGGCTTCACTGTGTGTTCCTTTTTCAGTGTGATGCAGTGGGTAAGGTCTTACTTCACGGAAAACATGACAACTTTTTTATAAAAATAACCTAGTGTATCTCATCAGCCATTTAAGCTGATCTTTGGGCTCCCTCTATCACCCCAACCCCACCATGATCTGCCTTAGCAGTACCCCGCATCTAGAAATAGCTCTGGTGGACTGGTGGAAACCTGGTGAGTATATTTTCATTCACAAATTTGAAAAATAAAGAAACAGGAGCAGGATGGCTTTTGAGGGGTGGGAGGTGGAATTTATAATGGCTGGAGATATGTTTAAAGAAGCGAAATTCATCATATTCCATATTTTGTAATGATCACCACTAGTGGGAGCATTTACAACTGTCTATTTGAAATAAAGTAAATGGGTAGAGCAACAAACAAATGTGTAGAACAATAAACAATTAAAAATGTAAATTCTACTTAAAAAATTACCTCTGAGTTTATGTTGCGATTTAAAAAGTGTACTTGCTAAACATATGCTCTTTTCATAAAAAAAATCTAAATAGACATAGTTTGGAAGTCCCTTGTTTCCTTAATGTGCTTAGGTTATAAGTAAAGAATAGATTGCAGAATTGTGCACAGTATTTCTGTTCATGGTCCCAACTGTTGTGACCCATGTAGAGATACACTATATTGCCAAAAGTATTGGGACACCCCTCAAAATCATTGGATTTAGATGTTCCGTGAAATTTCCTAGCTACTAAATATTCCACGGTCAACTGTTAGTGGTATTATAACAAAGTGGAAGCAACTGGGAACAGCAGCAACTCAGCCACAAAGTGGTAGGCCACGTAAAAGGACAGAGCGGGGTCAGCGCATGCTGAAGTGCACAGTGCGCAGAAGTCGCCAACTGTTGGCAGAGTCAATGGCTGAGGACCTCCAAACTTCATGTGGCCTTCAGATTGGCACAACCACAGTGCGTAGAGAGCTTCATAGAATGGGTTTCCGTGGCCGAGCAGCTGCATCCAAGCCTCACATCACTAAGTGCAATGCAAAGCGTCGGATGCAGTGGTGTAAAGCACGCCGCCACTGGACTCTAGAGAAGTGGAGACGTGTTCTCTGGAGTTATAAATTACACTTCTCTGTCTGGCATTCCAATGGACCTGCCTGGGTTTGGCGGTTGCCAGGAGAACGGTACTTGCCTGACTGCATTGTGCCAAGTGTAAAGTTTGGTGGAGGGGGGATTATAGTGTTGGGATGTTTGTCAGGGGTTGGGCTTGGCCCTTAGTTCCAGTGAAGGGAACTCTTAAGGCATCATCATACCAAGTCATTTTGGACAATTTCATGCTCCCAACTTTGTGGGAACAGTTTGGGGATGGCTCCTTTATGTTCCAACATGACTGCGCACCAGTACACAAAGCAAGGTCCATAAAGACATGGATGAGCGAGTTTGGGGTGGAGGGTCTTCACGGTCCTGCACAGAGTCCTGACCTCAACCCGATAGAACACCTTTGGGATGAATTAGAGCGAAGTCCATTAAGTTCAACCTATAGAGATACGGAGAAAAAAATGAAGAAAAGCCTAAACAGAACGCTATACCCACAGCTACCCCCTGTTGATCCAGAGGAAGGCAAAAAAAACCCTATAAAACATGGTTCAATTTGCTCCATAAGGCAATCGGATATTCCCTGGATCAACAATCTCTGATGCCTAATATACCTATAAGAACTCAATATCCAGTAATATTCTGTGCATTTAAGAATACATCCAGATGTTTTTTGTTAAAACAATTAACCGAGCTAGCTAGAACTAGCTCCTGGGGGAGTCTATTCCACATTTTCACAGCTATAACTGTGAAGAATCCTTTCCGTATGCAATGGTTAAACCTCTTTTCCTCCAGACGCAAAGAGTGCCCCCTTGTCCTTTGCAGTGACCTTAATGTGAATAATTTGGCACTAAGCTCTTTACATGGACCACTTATGTATTTATACAGTGATCATGACCCTTGTCCCTTGCAGTGACTATAAAGTGAATAATTTGGCACCAATCTCACTATATGGACCATTTATGTGGTGATCATGTCCCCCCTTAATCGCCTCTTCTCCAGTGAGCACAAATTCAGGTCAGCTAATCTTTCCTCATAGCTGAGCTCCTCCATGCCTCCTATGAGTTTGGTCACCCTTCGCTGCACTTTCTCCAGTTTCACAACATCCTTTTTGTGAACTGGTGCCCAAAACTGAACTGCATATTCCAGATGAGGTCTTACTAATGCTTTGTACAGGGGCAGGATTGTGTATCTATCTCTGGAGTCTATACCTCTTTTAATACTTAGATGCACATCATTTAACTACAGAATCCTTATTCAATGGTTATTTGCTTATATCATTGGCAATTTTATAAATAGCCTAACAAACACAAACAGTGAATGTCCCCAAAATGCATCCCTACCAATGGAAACTAGTGGAATAAACAGCACTGGGAGGAGCCTTTTGTCAGACATCACATGGGGAGTAGGGATGGTCTGCTGGTTCCATTCGAACATGAGTTTGAATCGAACATCGGCCGTTCGAGCGTTCGCCGAACACCGAACTTTATGGGATGTTCACGGTCTGTTCCACTGTGCAACGTCCCATACTGCAAAGAGCCCTCTGAAGCTCTAATTGGTTAAAGACTTGCACCTGACCACAGGTCAGGTGCAAGACTTTGCCCAATCAGGGCTCGGTACTCATTTGGAGCCATGATTGGGCAAAGTCATGATGACTCTGTCCATTCATGTCTCGCCTATCAGATGCCAGCAAACTACACAATTGGGCGGAGCTAGCTTTTACCGCTAACTCCGCCCAGTTGTTTGTGTTTTGCCGACATCTGTCAAAATGCCATTATGCGGTGGAGAGAGAACGTGATGGCAGCCAGCGTTTTTTTTTATGATTTCGATTCATTTTTCATTGTTTTATTTTATTTCATCGTCGTTGTGGACAACGCTGGATGCCGTGATTGACCATGGATTACGGTGGATCCGTTTTTTTGGGGGGGGAGGGGGGGGTTTAATAAAAGACTTGTCAAAAACATGTCTTTTGGTTTTTTTTCAATTAAAGGATTTTATCATAAGTCTGGACTATTTAATAACTATTTTATTGAACCCTTTAGTGAATGTACCCCTTACTCATTCACAAGGGAGGGGAGTGGCATCTGGGTGCCCCCTTAATTAAAGGGACACCCAATGCAAATAAGCCCCCTTGCCCGCAGACCCCCACAGCCACCGGGTCAGGGTTGTGGGGATTAAAGACTTGCACCTGACCACAGGTCAGGTGCAAGACTTTGCCCAATCAGGGCTCGGTACTCATTTGGAGCCATGATTGGGCAAAGTCATGATGACTCTGTCCATTCATGTCTCGCCTATCAGATGCCAGCAAACTACACAATTGGGCGGAGCTAGCTTTTACCGCTAACTCCGCCCAGTTGTTTGTGTTTTGCCGACATCTGTCAAAATGCCATTATGCGGTGGAGAGAGAACGTGATGGCAGCCAGCGTTTTTTTTTATGATTTCGATTCATTTTTCATTGTTTTATTTTATTTCATCGTCGTTGTGGACAACGCTGGATGCCGTGATTGACCATGGATTACGGTGGATCCGTTTTTTTGGGGGGGGAGGGGGGGGTTTAATAAAAGACTTGTCAAAAACATGTCTTTTGGTTTTTTTTCAATTAAAGGATTTTATCATAAGTCTGGACTATTTAATAACTATTTTATTGAACCCTTTAGTGAATGTACCCCTTACTCATTCACAAGGGAGGGGAGTGGCATCTGGGTGCCCCCTTAATTAAAGGGACACCCAATGCAAATAAGCCCCCTTGCCCGCAGACCCCCACAGCCACCGGGTCAGGGTTGTGGGGACGATGCCCTTGTCCCCATCGGCACGGGGACACCCTCCCAGTGCCATGGGCATGTGGCCTGGTGTGGGAGGGAGGGGGGTCACTTGCTCGTCCCCCCCTTTCCGGCCTTGCCAGGCCTATGCTCGGATCAAGGGTCTGGTATGGAATTTTAGGGGGGACCCCACGTTTCCCTCCTTTTTTGGGGGTGGGGTTCCTCCTTAAAATTCCTACCAGATTAAGGGGGCCTGGTATGACTTTGAGGAGGAACCCCACACACCTTTTTTTTTTTTTACATGGGGTCCCTCCTAAATATTCCTACCCTACCTTAAGGGTCTGGTATGACTTTTAGGGGGAACCCTATGCTTTTTTTTGTAAAAAAAAAATGGTCCCTCCTAACATTCCTACCAGATCTAAAGGGTCTGGTATTGTTTGGGAGGGGGAACCGCACACTTTAAGAGTAAAACAAATGTTTTTGGTTTTTTTTAGAAATGTCAGTTTTGCTGCAGCAGGTTCTATACATTGTACAGAGCCACCACTTCAAAGGCAGGTTAAGGGGACCACCCCTGGGCACAACATTTGAATGCATTTTTCATTTCTATTCTTACCCTTTAAGTGATGTTAAAATCACTGCTCCTTTAAAAATTGTATTTTTTTTTTTTTTTTTTTCATTGATTACTTTTTCCATTGCAGAGCAGTACCCGGACCCCATACACCTTTTATGGACAAAAACTTGCATATACACCCTCTTAAAGGGGACAATCATTTTTGAAAGTTCGACCCCCATTGACTTGCATATTAGGTTCGAGTTCGTATTCGAACTTTTCGGCCGTTCGGGGGGTGTTCGGCACATTACTAATGGGGAGGAGAAAAAGAAGGTAAAGGTCTGACACATGAACCCTGCCTGATACTGCAACTGGTGGCCTAAAGTGCCAAAAGCAGGAGACAGTAATCCTGTTTATATGTATGTTACTAAAGGCTTTTATAATGTGTGTGCAAGATAAGACATTTTTTATTTTTTTATAAAAGAATGCTGCCATACTTTGCTGGTGCATTCTGCTTTTTCCTCTTGTGTTTATGCAGTAAAAGAGTGATCCTCTCTTTATTGATGTGTCCATTGGAATCTTCTGATCAGTTGGCCTAGAAACATTGTATGGATTTTGTATCACTGTGATCAGTTCCCTGGGTGATTAGGGGAATTTGATTTAATTACATTGCAGAAAGTTTGGAATTTAAGTGATACCCTTCACTGGCTAGCTTAAGTTATTAACTACTTGAAGACCAGGTGTTTACACCCCCTTACTAGCCAGGCCATTCTTCAGTATTCAGTGCTGCGGTACTTTGACTGACATTTATTCTGTCATGCAACGCTGTACTGAAATTAATTATATACCATTTTTTAGGAAAAGATAGAGATTTCTTTTGGTGGTATTTAATCACCACTAGGGTTTTATATTAAGGAAAAATTACTGAAAATGTTGAAAAAAAGTTTTGTTTACATTATGTTATAATACAATTATTATTACCCAATTTTTTGGTAAAATATAAAAGATGGGGTCACGTCGGGTAAATAGACACCAAACATGTCAAGATTTAAAATTGAGCACACCCACCAAATTGCACAAAACTACCATACCCCAAATTGACCATAGGCAATGCTTTAAAAGCTTTTGCCGCTCACCAGTTTAATGTTATCAGTGATTGATTGCCGTAGAATTATTGCTCTCACTGCGACGTTCGCGGTGATATGTAACATGTGCAGCGCACTCGTCATTTTTGCACGTTTGCGCACCTGATGCATGTTTGCATGCGTGTATGTATGAGTTGGGACTTTAACCACTTGTTGACCGGGGTGTTTACACCCCCTTCCTATTCAGGCCATTTTTCAGTATACATCGCTGTGGTACTTTGGCTGACGTTTATTCCATTATGCAACGCTTTACTGAAATAAATCAATTTTTTTTTAAATAGTTTTCCCTTTATTATTTTAGGAAACATTTATTTTTACCCAATTTTTTGGCAAAATATAAGGGGCGGGGTCATATCGGGTAAATAGACACCAAACATGTCAAGCCTTAAAATTGTGTGCGCCCGTGAAATCGCAAAGACCACCATAGCCAAAATTAGCCATAGGCGACGCTTTAAAAGATTTTACCGCTCATCAGTTTAGTGTTATCAGTGATTAATGGCCCGATAATTATTGCTCTCATTGCGACGTTCGTGGCGATATGTAACACGTGCAGCATTACTGGAGCAATCATCGTTTTTGCGTGTAGGCGCATCTAACGCATGTTTGCACATCTATGTGGGGGACTTGAAAAAAATGTTGTGATTTTTTTTTTTCTGTGTGTACATTTTTATTTATTTTGTGAACAAATTATTGTTATCACATAGGGTGCTAAGAAGTCCCCTATGTGATAACAAATTACAGTTACAGGTGCCCTAATGTCATCTAAGGACCCCCAGAAAAGCTGATAAAGCACAGAACTGCGTCATAACCTTCTCTCCGGTTTCTGTACCAGAGAGTGACAGAGGAATGCGGAAGTGATGTAATATACATCACTTCCTGCATTCGGAGACCGGGACAAGAGCGGAAGGAGATCGCGTACTGATCTCCCTCCGTTCTCAGTGCACAGAGCCAGCACCGCCTAAAGAGGTAAGGGGGGGGGGTCGCAGATGCCGGACCGCTTGTATGTAAACGGCCATCGCGGGCCATTTAAAATCCAGGCGGTTTCCCGCTCGTGCACGCCAGGGGCGCGCGTGAGCGGGTGCGGGCACGAAGGACGTCTAAAAATACCCACCCGCATCCAGGAGACTCCCGTCCGGCCATCTTTCCACGTTCGCCGGACGCGAGGTGGTTAAAAACATTTTATTTTTTTTATTCTTTTTGATGTGTGACTTTAAATATTTTTTTGCAACCTTAATTTTTTTTTCCACTTAACTTTATTGTTATCATATAGGGGGCTAAGAAACCCCTCATGTGATAGCAAAGAGGATGTGACAGGCCCTCTTTATGGAGACATTAAAGAATGGAAAGAAAATGTCATTCACCTTTTGTTTGTTTGAGAAAAACAAATTCCATCCTGCTGCTTCTTTTTTTTTTTTTTGGCACTACTGTATGGTGAATTTGAATGAATGTTAAGGAAAATATTTTTTCTTTCTTTTTTTCTTTCTTTATTTCTCTATGAAATTCTATGGGTGTATAGTCAGCTTTAGGCTATAGAGATAGGGATCCAAGTTAAATGGGAAAGATGGGAAAGGGTCTGCTGTTAACTTTGTTGTTGACATGTTTTATCTAAAAAAACAAAATGCAATAGTATCTGAGACTCACATTAGTCACTAGAGTACCTGTCCCAGCAGACATATTATGTAATGCCTGTCACAAAAGCTCAACATTTTTTTTTTTATATTCACAAGGAGTTTGCTGCACTATGAACACCTAATAAAAATGTACACCAAGCATATATTCTACACTCAATGAACACCTCACACACCAGCTCCCATAACACCTAGTCCCTATGTAAAATAGATAATAGTTCACCTATTCCTCTTTAGACTGTTATATGCACATACATAGTAGGAATTTATCCAGGGGTCAGCAACCTAAGAAATGGGTGCCACAGTGGACACTGAAAGCCATTTGCAGTGGCACCTGGAAGATTAATAGTCACACTTCTACAAAATGATTTGTTAGTTCTTATTAAAACATAACTGAAGTAAAGTATGTCAGATATTATCTACTGTGTAGTGTAGTGGGGATACCAGACAAATTCTTATGGCTGAAAATTGTGGCCTTTGCATTACTCTCTGCATTTATATCTGCTTATCCATGTCAACAGATTTTTTTTACACCTGAAGACACTGTTAAAAATATCTTAAAGACGACTTAGAGCAGATAATAGAGAAAAGTGTGTGTGCCCAGTTGTCATTGTTTAATGACAGTTCAGCGCCCCCATGTAACCTGGTGATGCTGAACTGTCATCGCAACTGGGCGGAGCCAACATTGAGATCAATGCTTGCTCCGCCCTGCTCTTAGTTGCGAGGCTTTTGGCCGGCCAATGGCTGGCCGTTCGCTCTGCTTTGGGTGTCACTTCGATTCAGTCGAGCTGAAGCATATGCCATCGGCTCGGCTGAACCGCTCGGCCAGCTTCTGGAGCTGTACGGGCTATAGTGAATAGCCCGTACAGCAGCCCTTCGGTTCGACTGAACTGAAGGGCTCCGGCGGCCGAAGCTAGCCAAAGCATCAGCCAGAGCTACGGCTGATCCTTCAGCTAACTATGTGAATAACCCTCTAAGTGTCCCATAAGCTTGTTCCTCTTGTGTACCTCTAAAAAAACATATGCTTATGAATGTTTATGACCATCCCACACTGACTACTAAAAAACTCAGTGGCTTATCTGGAAAAAAACACAGTGCCTAAAATATCAGGTAATTGGTCTTGGTGTAAAACATTATCTAGGCCACAGTGAAACTGTTGAAGCTCCAGCGTGGGTGTTAGCAGAATTTGGGTACTTTCTATTCCTGAACTCTCAAAGGAGCATTGTCCAGTTATGTAAGTTGCAAAAGACTTCTTTATTAGTGAAACAGGCTTTGTTGATGTGTCAGCAATCAGGATGAAACTATGGAGAGTATTGGTGTGGCAGCAGTGCCCAGGCTTGGCACAGTTTCTGTTAAAGTTGATTCTATTGTTGCATCCCCAATAAGTCATCTTAATATGTCACAGAATAACATTTGCCAAGCTATCAGTGTTTCCTATATTAAGCTTATTTTACTATAGCAGTGGAACCATAGGTAATGAATTTCTTTTTTAGCAGATTCAACAAAAAAATGGGACTGTGTTGACTGGCTTTGGTATGTGTCAATGGCATCAGTTTGACATTGGTTTGATATGCTTGTGAGACTATTCAGGATTTGACAGGTGCATTAGACCAGCCGATGACCTTCTTCTTCTGACTAGCTTCAAGTGGGTTCTGCACTCTAATAGAGTTGTATGAGAATGTTATACCTGTTTTAAGCGAACAAACGTACATTGACTTGGCTAATAAGCAGAAGCAATATAAGAAAAAAAAGAGAGTTTTGTTTTCAGATCTTCTAATCTCTGTCCATCACCAAAGCCTTATATCAATCAACACTATTATATCTAGTATTTCTAAAACCAACACATTTTTTGGGGGGGATAGAATGGTTAAATCCCCAGTCAGTTTTTTTTTATTATATCAACAGTCTGCGCAGCACTTTAGAATATAAAGGAAGACTGTACAGTTAACATACATTTTGATACAGGAGGGTTAAAAGGGTTCTGCTCATGAGAGCTAAGGGTTTAAAAAGGAGGGGCAAGTGATTCAAAATGTAATAACCCCGAGGGATGAGCTGATGGAGAAAGTTAAAGAACAATTTTTAGGTGGAGGTATGATAGGCTAACCCGAAATAGAGGAGTTTTCAGGGATCACCTAAAGGCAGACAGAGAAGTAGATAGCTGGATAGATAAGGATATGGTGTTCCAGAGGAAGGGAGAGGCTCTGGAGAAGTACTGAAGGCAAATTTAGGAGATTACAAGGTGGCTAGAGAGCAGGATGTCTTTGTAGGTCGGCAAAGACAGTGTGGGTGATATTTTGAGTTGAGGTTATTGATGTAGCTGGGGGCAGAATTGTGGAAGACTTTATATGTCATTGTTGATGATATTAATTGTATTCCTTGGGTGAGCAGAGGTTAGTGGAGGGATTAGCAGAGAGGGGCAGCAGCCACCGATTGGTTAGTTAGGTGAATAAGTCTGGCAGTATCATTTATGATATACTAAGGGAACAGCTAGCTTGTGTAAAAGTAGGCAAATAAGGAGGGAGTTGCAGTAATCAAGGCTTCACTTACTGCCCCACAGACATAACAGGAAGCAAGTATAAATCTCTCCAAAAATGGATTATCTCATTGTAGACTCTTGTCACTGTAACAAGTGTGTACACTGGAACATTTCACTCAGCTTGTTCTGGTGACAACTCAAAATGTCGGGTTGTCCCTCACTTAAGTCCTGGTGACAATAGTCATTTGTGAGTGTGTGAGTCTTCACATTGGGTAAATAACAAGAATGCACCATTACACTCCTGACTGATATATCACCCAGAGTTCTTTTGGTGGGTGTAGTGACCAGCAGATTGTGCATATAACGTAGCAGAAAGAAGAATGGAGCCACCAGCACACCAGTATCCACTTTATTGACCTATCTTTATTAATGCTGGATAATCATGGTATCACAGTTAAATGAGATGCAATATTTTGGAACCACATAAGGGTGGAACCACATTTGGAACCACAAACAATGTTTGAATGATGAAGGAACCGTATGAGGTTCAGAAACATTGTGTTGCATTTCACTGTGATACCATGATTGTTCAACGCCAATAAAGATGGGTCAATAAAGTGGATACTGGTGTGCTGGTGACTCCTTTCTTTTTCCTCCACATTGGGAACAGAGGCAGCAGTAAAAATCTGACATATTTTGTATAAAAGTAAAGGAAAACATGTTGGCTTTAGAGACTCTGATAACAACTTTGCTCAATTATACAGCAATGACCACTGCCTTTTTTAACAATAAGTTACTTTTTAGCAACCTCAGCACAACCTCTCAGAATCTGACATAATGTAACTATGTACATATTACAGTTTTTATAGACATGGCTGTTGTAATGCAGTCTTCAAATAAATAGTAGTATTTTCCAGTTGGTACCCAAAGATTAGATTTCCATATAGTGGATACTGAAAGTCAAATCTTTAATATCCAGTATTTTGCTACTCCTGACTTTTCATAGGTGGACACCCCATAGTAGTCTAAAAATGCCTGTAGTAAATAAAGGTTTTAACACATTTTTTTATGGATGTAAACTTGACTTCCATGAGATAATGCTTTATGTGCTTGATCCAGAGCTGTTCTTATCAAAGTGCTTTCCTCTACAGAAATACATCTTGTTTGTTGCTTAGTATAAGTTTGCCTTAAGTAAAAGTGAAAACATGCTTTACCATCTCATCCTCTGATCATGTAACACTGGAGACATATCATGACACATTGAGCACAGTTTAAAATAATATTTGGTCCTAGCAAACACATTTATTTGAAACCTTGAACCATTAGTGTCCCATCCAGATCAACCAGTATTACTGTTAAACTAGATCTGAATCAAATAACTGAAATCTCATATAGACTTTAACACATAGATAGGCCTCTTGGAGGCATGCTTGTGGCTGTCAGGGTCTTGCAGTGCCTCATGGGACTTTTTCACCACAGCTGTAGTTTTCAGGTTGCTTAGTCCTACTCTTTAACATGTTAATGTTAATTCAAAAGTTGTTTTCAAATGTTTAAATTTGCAACATTCATTAAGTATTGCCTGGTAATCCTGGTAATGAAGGACTTTGGTCCTGTTATATGGTAACAACTATTTCTGATTTGTGCTTTTACATTGTCACCCTGCTATATGCTTCCCTGGTTAGGACTCTGTACAGGCATAATTCATGGTTGACATTACTGAGAACTGATCAAAAGCAATAATGTGCAGCCAACAGTGGATTAAGTGAATGTTGATAAGGATAGTGATGATCACAGGTTCAGACCAATTCTGATCCAAACCTAAACATGGAAGGAAGCTCTTTCTGCTGCTGCCCAATCAGCTGTAGCCATGGAATTTTCCACCTACAAATGCATGTAAGCAAAGGGGCAGGATGCATGGATGTAATTGACCTTATATGGCTTCATGGCTATATTTGGACATTGACATTAGAACACGCATCCCACCTGTTTATGTGCAGCTATGGAGTAAGGAATGCTTCTCCAAGCATGCATGCTTGGAGAAGTTCATGTTTGGACTGGGTTTGGTTTTAGACAGGATGCATCTGAAAGAGACCAGAGAAAGTCAGCAACACCAAGATGCACAAAAAGCATAAATATAGGCAAAACCAGGACATTTAACTTAAAGGGTTAATAAACCCACAGTGTGTTTTTGCATATATCTACTGCTAGCAAAAAAAAACCTTTTCAGACAGGTTTAAATGTACCTGTGTCTTTGCCGTGCGCTCCCGTCTGAACAACTGAAGAGTCTCGGGCGGTCGCAAAGGATCTTGGGGTGGGCACATGTGCAGTTCAGATGTTCGGCCGGGAGTCGAGGAGAGACACAAGGTAAGTCTATGGAGCAGAGTGCACCCACACAGACTCTGTGGGACGTCAGAATAGGACAAAGGAGTCAGCGCTGGATCGGAGACCCGCACCAGCGCTGGAGGGACATCTGAAAACTACACTAAAGATGATCGGATTAAGGGGCATGATTTAAGGTAAGTCCTTACACTATCATTGGGGGAGGGGAAAACAAAATATCCTTTGATGTCCTTGAATTGAATGTGAAAGCATGTTTTTCCTGGATTTACACTTGCATATTGGGGAAGTAGAGTATCTGATTCCGTCTATAAAATCAGCATGCCTTCTTCAAAAAAGAAAGGCCAAGAAAGAGATAGATAATTACATTTGCTTGACAAATTTGTGATTTTGCTTATAGCTCAGGGTTTCTATAATTTATATGAAATGTGAATTTCATGAAAGATTAATTTGGCACCAAACCCATAAAGAATCACTTCCCTCCTCTTTTCTGCAAAATTGGTTCAATTTGTGCATATTGGTAATACCCATAGAAGTACAATATGCACAATTATCAATGTCTATAAAATGTGTTACACTTAACTGACCATTTTTGACTTTTATAACAACTAGGCATGAGTTTTGTGCACAGCAGACCTAGAGCAAGAAATGATTCATATTGAAATTAGGATAAATGTAAAATCTTGACTACAAAATTCTTCCTCATCCTATTTTTGACAGTGCACATGAAATCACTGCTATTCACATAATGTTAGTAGCATCTGAAGAATTTCATTTATATTCAGCTCATTGTAGTTTATGTAGTGCAGTCAATTGGTATTATTATACTCATGTAAAGTAAGATTTGTTCTGAGTGAGTCACTAGACTTGTTACTTTATCAGAGGAGAAGAATGTCTGAAGGGCTCAAATTTAGCAATATGTTCCTGTGAAAAAAAGAGTAAGAAAAGTACCTCCTTCTGTCCATTTGCTCATATAATGAGCCAACTTTGATTTAACCTCACCATGAATGTACAGAGATATGTGTGCCTTTAGGTAAAGCGCATCACTATTACATTTATTACTCACAATTTGTCCTGCAATAAGTATACTTTTGCTGCACAAAACTGTGGGCAGAAAACTCTGAATATCAAGCAACTGCATCAAAATCAGGTTCTTGGTGTCTATACACATTTTATGTCAGTCTGATTTGGTACAAAGGTTATGGTGGGTGATTTTTTAAAATTATTTGACAAAATAGGCAATAACCGTTTTCACTACATAATATTTTCTACATGGTAATATTATTGCTGGAGGAATCCCATTTTAGAATTAATTATGCTGGTTATTGAGGATTGGGGTTAGGAGCTGGGCCTAGGTTATTAAGTTTAAGGTTAGGTTGAGGTTAAGGATTTAATGTATGGTTTGAAATAAATAAACCCCCAAAATACTACAATAAGAGGTAGGTGCTTGGAAGTAGTAGTGGACAAGCAGGTCCTGAAGGACATAGCAGTGGTAGGGCCCAACTAACTGGAGGGTAGACATGTGTACCCTTTTTTCCCAAGATGTCAATCAATACAGTCACAGCTCAGCCTACAGATAGTTGACTGACCGACAAAACCGTCTACACCTACATTCTTCCAGGTGCAGAGCAGCCAGTTGTCTGCATTACTAATGTGTCTTCTTCCCCTCTCTGAGGCTGTCTGTGAACAATGTGCTGTTTTGCAACACCATGTACAAATTTAATACACCCCACAAACTTGTAATTTAAAGGATGTGTGCATCTTCAACGAAGTCCTGGATGCTGCAAGAAAATGCCCTTTCCCTGCTGTATGGTAATTTGTTTTCCTAAATTTTGCCATTGGTACAATGCCTCCCATGGCAGTGCTTAGCTTCATATGCCCCTTTTTTTAAACTAATTTGTTTATTAGCTGCACAAAAGGATGAAGTTAAATATCACCATTCCTACTGCCCACTAGACTTCAATAAGGTTCAGGAAAAAGTTTGAATATTCTGAATTTTGAGGATGTTTCACAAAACTGTCCAAAAATCAAACTCAGGCAGATTCACTCATTCCTGCTTTTCACCATGGGGTGTCCAGGGTCTAAGAACACAGGCATTGATCTTTATATGTATTTATCATTATTACAAACAAAGATTTATATATTATATACATGATAAGCTGTCTCATGCTTAGGTAACCTGTAGATAACCAGATGTCTCATATCAACATTACTGCTATAGATCACATCTGGACAGCTGTTATTTACAACAATCTATACCTTCAGCGGCATATATAAGGAAATCAATTGTGTTTCTACAAAATTAAAAGCATTCTCATTTCTCACTTTTATGGAAAGATCTTGTTAACTCTGAATGTCAGCTGCTATGATGCTGTTTTAATTGCAGCAGAAGAATTGCTGAAATATCATTAAACTAGTCACAAAAGTGTATTCCTAATTGTCGTTGTTTAACTGCTTCATACCAGGGATTATTATGTCAGCACATAGTACCAACACAGCAATACAAGGCTGAAGGGAATAGCAAACTTTCTCATAAAGGTTTCAGTGTGTATTAATGCAGAGATTAAGGACTTCATGGTGTGTGTTTAATTAAAAAGAAAGACACTGACCCCTTGTAACTTCATTTTTTTATATTACCAACAGAAGTCCCTTACGGTTAATATTGTATGTACATTTAATGTGGTATTTAAGCTTGTATCATTTAGCGTATATAAATAGATAGACATTGGTGGCAATCCAGTGGAAACTTTTGGGGGAGACTGAAGTGTGCCAGTTTTTTGCATAGCATAGTGGGGTAGAGCTTCCGGGGTATTAAACTATTGCAGGTTGGGGGATGACTGTTCTGTCTGTTGGTATGCCAAAACCAAAAGTAAGCCAAAGCCAATGACTCTCAGAGAATAATAATTTGTTTAAGATGGAATATTTCAACAAATCACTACTGATTTCAAAGAAACAGCACTACACCTATTGTTAAATCACTTCACATTGTGTAAACATGTATGCTGGTGTAATATCAGCAGGAACAAGTTTAAAAAAACTCACACCATCTGCGTTCGGGCTGCGTTGGACTTTTTTTTCCCCCAGCGCAGCCCAAATGCAAGGCAAGGCAATTTACCTTGTCATGGATGGGCTTAGTTTACACCACTGCATTCCGGTGCAGTGCACCTAAAAAAAAGTACTGTATGCCATACTTTTCTTAAGTGCACAGCAGTGAGATGTGCATTGCACCTCAATGAGCCCATAGAACTAAATACAATCTAACTTGTGACATTTCAATAAAGTTCTAAAAAACAACAACAGTGCAATGTGGCACGATCGAGCACATATCAGCACTGTACGGGCACGCGCACACCAGCAGCCGTGTGGTTGAGCGCCACTGCTGGTTTGAACGTACACTTATAGTACATGCAGAGCCAGATTTACGAGCTGGAAAATCAGATTTGTACCAGTGACGTGCGGTACCTCTTGCTCTGGGTGAGCCCCACCCTCGTGGACTGAAGCCTCACCCCCACTGGTCGACGCCCCACCCCCATCCCATCCCCAAGCTAGTGGAAGGGAGGAGACAGGGAGGAGCCTCCCTGTCCCTCACCTGCTCCTCACCACTGAGGCTCGGTGACAGATTACACAGCGGGGAGGATTTCCCTGCTGTGTAACCTGTTAGATGCCGATCTGAATACCGAGCAGCATTCGGATGCTGAGCGCCATTTGACTCGGCTATTCTGCTCAGTGCCTCTGTAATACCGAGCAGAATAGAAAAACAGTTAAAAAAAGTAGAAAAATTTAAATAGAAAATGATTGGGCGGAGCCACCCAACTGTTTTTCATTAGCCGGGCGGTTCTCCTGCCGTCAGAATAAAAAATAAAAAAACACCATAGGAATGCATAGCTAGATTCCTATTGGCTATTTCACTTTGCAATAGCCAATAGCAAACTAGCTATTGCACCCGCCCTCTGCTGCTGTCAATCACTAGAAGGGGACCTGATGGAGAACTTCAGGTCCCCTCTGCTGATTGACAGCAGCAGTGCGTGGGTGCAATAGCTAGTTTGCTATTGCAAATTGAAATAGCCAATAGAAATCTAGCTATGCATTCCTATGCTGTTATTTTTTTTATTTATTTTTTTATTCTGACGACAGCCAACGGCTCCGATGTCAGAAGGAAAAAAAAAAAGACAACAGAGTAGGGAAAGGTTTACTCTGCTCGATCGAGCAGACTAAAACTTTCCAGGAGAAAGTGTTTCTCTCCCGGCCGGCCTGGAGCCGCTATATAATAGCGGGAGACTTGGAGCATGTCGGAGAGTTGGGCTCTCTGGAGATCAGCGTCTCTGGTTACCTGTTAACCAGGGACACTGATCTGTCTGTGCAAGTGGCCGGAGCCAGTCGTGAGATGACGGCTGGCTTCGCCCAGCAGTCAGTAGCAGGCTGTCGGCCGGCTTCGGCTTTCACCTCAGCTCAGTCGGGCCAACTTCGGGAGCTGTACGGGCTATAGTGAATAGCCCGTACAGCAGCCCTTCGGTTCTACTGAACCGAAGGGGTCCTGGGGTCTAAGCTAGCCGAAGGATCAGCCGAAGCTTCAGCAGCTTTGTGAATAGACCCCATAGTCATCATGTTTCCAAAAAGCTGGCTCCAACTCTTTCAGTTCAGCTTCCCTGAAACTCCTGTCTAGTACAAGATCACATGAGACAGAGCAGTCTCCAGCAGCTGTCCATCTACTTGCTTGGAGAAGGGTGCAGTTAGGAGTGGGGGAGTTGAGAAAGTGGGAATGGATTGCCTTGCTGTGCCTGTGTGTTTGCAGAGACATACACTGCTTACTAGCACACACAAGGGTGGCTTCATAGGACCCTGCAGGGGAAAGGATCCACCCTAAAACAGAATATCAGGGCTAGTGCTCAGGGGCCCAGCTGATTCTGCTGGAAACTAAAACATTTAAACATCAAGGAGCAGGCTCCAATGTACGTGATTTAATCAGCATTTGAAATAGCTTAAAAAAACATTTGACTTTAATATCACTTTAAATTGCACTTGTATCTCAGTGCAGGCTTCTGTGAAAAGCAGGGAGCCAGTTACACAGACAAGATATGATATCTCTGGGGGAATGTTGTACACCAATGGTCTACAAGTGCCTCCAGGTTGTCATATTATAAAGAAGTGATAAACAGAAACCAAGAGAGTGCCTTCTCCTGTGCATTATCATTTATTGTAAATAAATATGAAACAATAAAAACCTACTGACAAAGGTGTATTGTTTTATATTTATTTACAATAAATGATAATGCACAGAAAAAGGGGCTCTCTTTGTTTCTGTTTAAAGATGGTGAGATAGTCTCTGTGACTGTTAAGGAACAGCCTAACTGTGAGAAGATGTACTATTACTATCATTATTATATATGCTGGATCCGGTGTCAAGATCCTTAGGCGCTGGTGTGATCTGTGCCATTAGAAAGCGTATAAGGAAGCAATATTTGAATCTATTTGTGTTAGAAAAAGACAGCAGCTGCAGATTGAAGTGGAAAGGTCATGTTTAACCCCTTCATGACTGAGGCCCTTTTTTCATTTTTTGCACCCAAGACCCTATAGAATAAAATGGTGGTAGTTGAAAATTTTTATGTTGCGCAATATTAGCGCAACTCCTTATTAAACCCCAAAATTTAGTGACAAATGTAATTAAATGCCCCAAAACACAACACATTACCCATTTTTTTTATGAAATATAAAAGATGAGGTTACAACGAGTAAAACGATACCCAACATGCCCAGTTTACAAATTGCGTGCGACCGTGAAACGGCGAAAAACTGCAGTACCCCAAAAAGTCAATAAAAGACGCTTTAAAAGCCCCCACAGGTCATCAATTTAGAGATACCCCAAAATACTGGCCCTAGAATTATTGCTCTCACTCCGGCGTGCGCGGCGATACCCAACATGTGTAGCGCGTTCGTCGTTTTCATAGAAATAGCCAATAGAAATCTAGCTATGCATTCCTATGCTGTTATTTTTTTTATTTATTTTTTTATTCTGACGACAGCCAACGGCTCCGATGTCAGAAGGAAAAAAAAAAAGACAACAGAGTAGGGAAAGGTTTACTCTGCTCGATCGAGCAGACTAAAACTTTCCAGGAGAAAGTGTTTCTCTCCCGGCCGGCCTGGAGCCGCTATATAATAGCGGGAGACTTGGAGCATGTCGGAGAGTTGGGCTCTCTGGAGATCAGCGTCTCTGGTTACCTGTTAACCAGGGACACTGATCTGTCTGTGCAAGTGGCCGGAGCCAGTCGTGAGATGACGGCTGGCTTCGCCCAGCAGTCAGTAGCAGGCTGTCGGCCGGCTTCGGCTTTCACCTCAGCTCAGTCGGGCCAACTTCGGGAGCTGTACGGGCTATAGTGAATAGCCCGTACAGCAGCCCTTCGGTTCTACTGAACCGAAGGGGTCCTGGGGTCTAAGCTAGCCGAAGGATCAGCCGAAGCTTCAGCAGCTTTGTGAATAGACCCCATAGTCATCATGTTTCCAAAAAGCTGGCTCCAACTCTTTCAGTTCAGCTTCCCTGAAACTCCTGTCTAGTACAAGATCACATGAGACAGAGCAGTCTCCAGCAGCTGTCCATCTACTTGCTTGGAGAAGGGTGCAGTTAGGAGTGGGGGAGTTGAGAAAGTGGGAATGGATTGCCTTGCTGTGCCTGTGTGTTTGCAGAGACATACACTGCTTACTAGCACACACAAGGGTGGCTTCATAGGACCCTGCAGGGGAAAGGATCCACCCTAAAACAGAATATCAGGGCTAGTGCTCAGGGGCCCAGCTGATTCTGCTGGAAACTAAAACATTTAAACATCAAGGAGCAGGCTCCAATGTACGTGATTTAATCAGCATTTGAAATAGCTTAAAAAAACATTTGACTTTAATATCACTTTAAATTGCACTTGTATCTCAGTGCAGGCTTCTGTGAAAAGCAGGGAGCCAGTTACACAGACAAGATATGATATCTCTGGGGGAATGTTGTACACCAATGGTCTACAAGTGCCTCCAGGTTGTCATATTATAAAGAAGTGATAAACAGAAACCAAGAGAGTGCCTTCTCCTGTGCATTATCATTTATTGTAAATAAATATGAAACAATAAAAACCTACTGACAAAGGTGTATTGTTTTATATTTATTTACAATAAATGATAATGCACAGAAAAAGGGGCTCTCTTTGTTTCTGTTTAAAGATGGTGAGATAGTCTCTGTGACTGTTAAGGAACAGCCTAACTGTGAGAAGATGTACTATTACTATCATTATTATATATGCTGGATCCGGTGTCAAGATCCTTAGGCGCTGGTGTGATCTGTGCCATTAGAAAGCGTATAAGGAAGCAATATTTGAATCTATTTGTGTTAGAAAAAGACAGCAGCTGCAGATTGAAGTGGAAAGGTCATGTTTAACCCCTTCATGACTGAGGCCCTTTTTTCATTTTTTGCACCCAAGACCCTATAGAATAAAATGGTGGTAGTTGAAAATTTTTATGTTGCGCAATATTAGCGCAACTCCTTATTAAACCCCAAAATTTAGTGACAAATGTAATTAAATGCCCCAAAACACAACACATTACCCATTTTTTTTATGAAATATAAAAGATGAGGTTACAACGAGTAAAACGATACCCAACATGCCCAGTTTACAAATTGCGTGCGACCGTGAAACGGCGAAAAACTGCAGTACCCCAAAAAGTCAATAAAAGACGCTTTAAAAGCCCCCACAGGTCATCAATTTAGAGATACCCCAAAATACTGGCCCTAGAATTATTGCTCTCACTCCGGCGTGCGCGGCGATACCCAACATGTGTAGCGCGTTCGTCGTTTTCATGCGTATGCGCACCCGACGCGTGTTTACGTGGCGACGCGCGTGCTCGCGGGGGCGGGGGACTTTAAAATTTTTTTTTATTATTATTAGATTTATTTTATTTCATTTTAATTTTAAAAACTGTTTTTTTTTTTTTTTTTACTTTACTTTGACTGCTATCACATGGGGGGGCTTGCAAGCCCCCCCATGTAATAGCAGATGGTGGTGACAGGTCCTCTTTAAGGTGATGCTGGGGGTCCAAAAGACCCTCAGTGTCACCTTTACACTAGAAATGAGCTATTGAAGTGCAGATCGCACTTCAATAGCTTATAGCTGGGCTGCAGGAGCCCAGAACTGACAGCCCAGGGACCGGAAGTGATGCAATCTGCATCGCTCCCGGTCCCATAGAACGGGGAGGGGATCGATGAACGGAAGTTCGTCGACCTCCTCCCCAGCTCCCCGCGGACACAAAGATCGCCGGTCCCGGGCCCGTAGGAGGGGCAACGGAGCCCGGGAAGCACGGCGGGGGTGTCCGGCGGGGGGGGCGGCCCCTTCTTCGGGACACAGAAGCGATCTGGTGACAGGTAAGTCACCAGGATCGCTTCTGTTGTAAAGCCGACAGTTGGCTCTACAAATTTAAACAGACTCCCGGCGGCAAAAGTCGCCGGGAGGCTGTTTAAACAGCCCCGATGCTGGCGACGTACACTGTACGTCGTCAGTCACGAAGGGGTTAATAACCTCAAATTACAAAATGGCCTCTGTACCATTTATATGTAATTTGTCTTATTATTTTTTTATAATGAAAATGGAGTTGTCCTTTTAGGGGTTTGTTTGTTACACATGACAAAGCAATCATTTGACACATGACACAAATATACACATACAACGATGGACTTTTAAAGCCCTTCATGAAGGCACAAACGCACATGAATGAATTCAAGGATATAGATAAATGGTTTTAGATGTTTGGGAAAATAGATAACTTAGTAAGCAACTTTAATTTAGTTAACTGCTAAATTATTGTAAGCTCCATATATAACTGTAAATATCAAGTGCTGATCTGGAGTGGAAGTAAATATTTATATAATTTTGATGTACGAAATAACAATATTGTATTTATTATATATTTATTTATTGTTTCATGAGCAAATAGAACAGCATTAGCCTACTAAAACGAGTATGGTATTCTTTCCAATAAAAAAAGTCAATTTCATGTACGAGCCACTAGATTCTAAATAAATGGAAAAATAAGACCTCAGGAAAGAAAGTATATTTTCTGCTTTCCATGCTGGATATTAATGAAAATAAAGTACACGTTGTTCTCAACTTGCAGTTTTACCAAGAAGTAACTCAATAGTGTAAACAAATCTATAGTAGTATTTTTAGAATTTTCGGGATATTTGGATTGTTTATTGAGTTAATTTCTTCTACTAACCAAAATAATTTAGTGCCTAACTCCAAATCCAATGACAGAAAAAAGACCACTCATTTGGCAACATTACCAGTGAGCTGGGACTGTGGTGTGCAGACATACTGTGAAAGATAATGTACACATGATTGCTATCTAAGGAAATGAGGGATGTCCTCTGGAGTATGTTGGTACTTGGAATTAGAGGCGGAGAGGGGCAATACCAAGGGATCCTACATTACCCACAGGTTAGGTTGGGGGTAGAGTTATTGCTGCACACAACTTGTGAGATTAATGGAAATTACACACATTGCCATTGGGGTCTGCAGGGGTTTATGCATACTGACTATTGCTGTCATGCAATAGTAAGAATGGGCCTCTGGGAAACCATGACTGACCACATTCATGGTAAAGAATGCATTAATAAAATTAATCATAATATTATAATTTCTCACGTGCCTTTTTCTGGAATAAATTAGTGTCATTATAGCTCATAAGTGTGACTCTTTATAGATTTTTATCTCTGCCCTATTAATCAACAGAATTTAATAAAACATGTTTGCATAGAGACAGCTACCTTCACCCTTGTATTTTTATCTTCTATTTTGTCTGTGATTTGTTATTATGTTTATATTGATCTGATATTGTGATTGAATTATCTTTATTTTCTGTTATAAATGTTGCTAATGTCTGAAAGTTTATTATGATTTAAGTTAATGAAAATATAATTTAATTTGATTGATTAAAATTAAATGTATTTTAATTTGGTCATGGTGCAATAAAGCATTTTTGTATTGGTTTTATAAAGCCATGATTGTTGCATTTTTGGATGGTGGGATATTGTATGAATATTGATTTGGTTTTCTGGTTTTCACAGAGTGCACAACCCATATAATGCTTAGTGCAGCCCAAATGGTGGATTGCTCCAAGGATTTACTATCTTGTAAGCAATTACCCTAAGCAAGTGTGCATGATTGGGATTTTCACACTTCACTGACTGAGGATCTCACTAAAGATCAGAAGACAGACATACAGCATGTATCTTTAAAAATAAATTAGCAATCTCAGCAATTTGTATCTGAACAGGGTCACTTTAACTTGTGGAATATTCTACCACAGCAATTGCAAAAATATATTTTTTATCAGTCAAGTTCTAAATCTACCCTGCTAATATCTTTATAGAAAGTAGAAGGTTAAAAAATAAAATATTGATTCAGTTATCCAGTATTTATAGCAAAAACTATGGTAAAATGAAAAAATATAGGGTCAGTTGCCTGCTTTGCATGTCCTTTGATCTCTGTTAACAGTGCTGACTGTTTCTTCTCCACTTATATGTATCAAGATGGCTTTCACAATAGCATCTTTGTACAGTAAAACCATCACTTGATGAGGGCGTGTCTTACAGAACTCTAATGGATTATAAGAAAAGATGGCATTCAAGCCTTTTTTCTTACAAAAGCTGAAAAAATGAGGGATAGTATCCTAAAACAATGCACCTGTCTTCCATTTGAATACCATTGTATAATGTGTATCTATTTTAAATTTTAGAATGTAAGAGTAAAATTATGAATTGTATTACCCATCGATTACATTAGTGCAAAAAGATGGTCCACATGGCCCAGAGATCAATATTTCGGTAACATAGAACTACTAAGGAAAAAGATTTCAGTATTTTATTATGAGGTTCCACAATGTTAGTGCAACCAAAGAACAAAAAAAAAGTCATGAACTATATAGGTTAAAAAAAACAAAAAACAAAGCAAAGCTGTTATCCATAGTGATTCATCTGATTAATCAATTACATTTTTTTGTTTTTGTTTTTTTGCTAGACATATGAAACTAATCACTATGACAACAACTCTGCCTCCTGATTTTGTTTGCAGATGTTACAAATAGGGCACCAAGTATAAGAGTGTTGCATTATGTCCGCAGGCAACTAGCACATTTATATACCCCGTAAAGCAGGGCCATTTTACATGTTAGTGGCGTTGTGGTTAGCATTGCTGCAGCACTATGGGCCCCTAGTTCAAGTACCGGTCTGGACACTATCTGCAAGGAGTTTGCATAGTCTCCCTCTGCTTGCGTGGGTTTCCTCCGGGTACTCCAGTTTCCTCCCACACCCCAAAGACATGCTGGAAGATTAACTGGCTCCTGTATAAATTGGCCCTCGTATGTATGCATGTGAGATAGGGACCTTAAAAATTGTAAACTCCATGAGGGCAGGGACTGAAGTAAATGTGAAACTCTGTTACCCCAAAATTTGTATTGCACATATAGTAGACATGTGCAGTGGCTAAAAATTTGTTTTGTTTAAGTTTACTTTCGGATTTCGTTTATTTCGTTTTTGGAATTCGGATCCTATATGTGTTTTGTTTCGGGAATCGGATTCATATTCGGATCTGATTCGGAATTCGTGTCGGATTCGGAATTCGGGTTTCGGTTTCGGAATTCGGACGAATTACTGAAAATTCAACTTGAGGTGGGGTAGCAGAATTGCCACATTTGTCATTTATGGTTGCTGTGCTCTAGTCTTTACTATTAAAGGGACATTAAAATCCTTCTCTTAATTTGTTTTTATCCGTATAAATGTTAACAGTGCACGCACAGGATTTGGATGAAATTTGTTCCAAATCCAAAATTTCGGATTCCAAATTGCGGATTCGGATGCTTTCGGATGATTTCGGATATGGTATATTTCAGAAATGCGGATGCTCCGAATCTATGAATTTCTGAAATATCGTCTGCATTTTGATTCGGAACTAAACAAATCGCACATGTCTAATATTGCCTGTTGCCTGTTACTTTTGCATGTCTTAATGTTCTCCCAAATACCTCATGATCCAGCCATGCTACTAAGATAAATGCTGTCTTTACAACACTAACAAACACTACTAAACTGCCTGAGCACTAGTTAGAGTTTTAACCCCTTCGTGACGGGAGACGTACAGTGTACGTCCTGTCACAAAGTGGCTATATGACTGGCCACGTACACTGTTCGTGCCGAGTTATAATCAGTCATGAAGGGGTTAATTGTCATATGTACTGTGCAGACAAACAGTACCCGGCATTCGTGCATTGTCTACCATGGCTATAGTTATTCCTTTAGGCCCATTTCAGACCCATTTCAGACTGGCACATTCAATTACATTATGGATCCCCCTGATGATCGGTACACATGTCACCATTGTGACATCTGTGTCCAGTTTTTTCCTCCAACTTGTGATGGAGGAAAAAAACTGAAATTACCTGACCCATGTTGGGCTATAGGGATTTGAATGTAGATGAATGCACGCCCATTTAGATCCAGTTGCCAATAAACAAACATTGCACTTCCAATCAGGCCCCCCTGAGAATCTGGCAATTGTACCTGATATGAATGCCCATATGAAAGGTTCTTCTCAAATCTCTTTAAAAGGGGGATTCCTAGTAGGTACCCCCCTTTCTATTCACAAGGAATTTAGATCCAGTTGCCCATAAACTAACATTGCACTTCCAATCAGGCCCCCCTGAGAATCTGACAATCGTACCTGATTCCTAGTAGGTACCCCCCTTTCTATTCACAAGGAATTTAGATCCAGTTGCCCATAAACTAACATTGCACTTCCAATCAGGCCCCCCTGAGAATCTGACAATCGTACCTGATTCCTAGTAGGTACCCCCCTTTCTATTCACAAGTACTTGGTTATGGTGTAAGTCTCCCTGGCAGTTTCTGAGACTAAGGGGGTGATTTACTAACCTAAACACACACACACACACCAGGTGTGTGTGATTTTCACACAGCAAAACGTATTTATCAACCAAAAAGTCTCTAAAAGCATATTTCCACTAATGCCATATATGGAAAAATCATGCACATGATGCATATATAATGCTGCTTCACAGTCTGGACAAAAATGGTTAGCTCATGCATTTACATTCCTTGCATTCATCAACGCAAGCAACACAACATAGAGCTAATTTACCCAACATGACCTTGGAATTCCTTCAGGGCTTTGCACAACACACCTGCTGGGTGTGTACACATTACAAAGGTGTTTAGATTCCACCCATAGATCATGCTGGGAGGGAACACACTGCAGAGGTGTATAGACGTTTGTGGTGTGTTTATAAGGTTAGTAAATCAACCCCTTAGTTTGAAGGCCTTTGCTACAGATGTTTGATACTAATCCTCATAAATACTGTAGATACTCATACGGTCTGTCCAGAGCAAATGTATCATTTCACAATGTTCAAGCTTGAGTTGAAACTAAATACCTAAAAATACATACACAATACTATTTGTATTTTATTTCACAAATTTAATGCATAAAAAAGGGATTTTTGAACAGAAAAGAATATTTGAGAAATATGTTAACATTCTGCCTGTAACACTTTGCAATCTAAGAAAAGAAGAGTGAGGCAACATGAAGAGCACTTTAATTTCTGTCATTTCATTTTGACAGGACTAATTTCCTTTGATGTGTTATAAAAACAATCCAATACAATTAGCTGGAATATAAAAACACCAGCAGCATTCAAGGCTTCATTGCTGGCATGGCTGCTGTGACTCAGAGTTTCTGTTGGGGGCCTAGTCTGTCTGCTGATTAGTGCACAGCAGATCCTGTCATTTTCCAAAATCGTTATCTTGAAATCACTTGACCGTTTTACTACACAGTTGTAAATTACATGCTAGTGCTCCTTTATTTTCTTTCTTCTGCTCTTACATCTAATTTTGGAGAAATCAGGAAGCCAGGAAAAAGAGAAAGGAATAATGAACATTACGCAGGATAGGTGCATAGTACAAGGTGAAAGATAGGAATCTAAGGAGATTTTTAGCAGGCGGTAGAATTTCTGATTCATTCAATGCTTTTATTTTTGTAAAAATATATAAAGTATATATTGCAACAAATAGCTATATATTCTTCTGCAGATCTTTTATATCCTTCAGTCTTGCTGTCCTGTGAAGTGGCATTAGACGTGTGCAATCTGGTTACTCGGTGACCTAAAGTGCAAATTCTGCATTGTTAGGCCAATCAGAAGATCTCTTCTTGAAGGGAACATGCCTGCACTACTTTGAAGTCCCAGTGCTGCTTAGGCTATTTCCAGCTTAGTGGGTTGACTGGCCCCATGACTTATATACAGCATATTATCCCAAACCCTTCTACGTAACTGCCAGTATTCAAAATGGAGGTTATTTCTAAGCAGAGGCTGTCAGCTGTTCCACAGCTGTTGGAGGCAGGAGAGGCTGCTCAAGGAGGTGATGAAGGTGCAACAAATAAAATGGTGTTATTGAAGGGGCAAGCATTGGATAGGCACAAGAAAGTGCTGGTGGGAAATTGAAGAAAAGACAAATGTGTCAGAAATATGGAAAGCACAAATACATAGAAAAAAGCAAGGAAGAGAGCCAGCAGTGGAGAAAAGAGGACAGACCAGAAACAGAAGCTGCCAGAGCTCAGGAAACAGAGAAGTCATCAGATTTGGCTGAAAAGGAAGCCATAAACTGGATTGTGTAATAAAACAGTACACAGCTGCCCATCACTTCTCTCTTCTATTCACAGTAATCCCTCATTCAGCACAGACTTTTCAAATTCCAGCAGCAAAAGAAATACACTTATCCAGTTATCTACAGCTGCATTCTTGCTGCTATCTTCAATAGCAATTGTTACATAATAGCTAAAACTGTACTTAATTCAAATAACTTTTGAGTGTAAGATTGAAACATGACTCTTACTTATATGATATGTTATTTTTTTTAAAGTCTGACAGAATGTTTTCTTTAGTTTGCTAAGAGAATTTAATTAGGAATGATATCTTGTACTTTCATACTGTACAATTGGTACCAAAATGAGTAGGAGACAGAGAGAAAAAAGAGACTTTTGCTCAACAGTTACAAACTAATGAACTGCTTCTTGGAAGATTATATATTGAGCAAAGTTTAATAACTCGCGTTAAAGTTTGTTCCAGAAGAGCCAGCAGGAACTGTAAAAGGCTTTGGCAGCATGTTAAACATTAAAGTTCATATTTTTACTTAAAGGAAACCAACTGTGATAGAAAGAAGGGGACTAGCATTGCTGATTTAGAGAAAATGCTATTTACCTGACTCTCATGCTGATACTTTGGCCTTAATATTTTAAGTCTATGACCTGGAACACATATAAAAAAAAAGAAATCTGACTTTTCTCTGATTTTATTAAGACAAAATATACATCAGATCTTGAAAATGGGGTAAGGGAGGGATTCTTTTTTTAAAATATATTTTTATTGATTTTTGCAAGAAAACAAAACAATAACAAACAAAAAGTAAATAATCCTAAATATCAACATGGTCCAAAAAGAGTAATAATAAAACTTGTCTTGACACACGTTAGCATGAATATGTCTCCCATGGTAGCAACACACACAGAAGGGCTAGAAAAAAAAGTTATTGAGGAACATCAAATGTAAGTAAATTAGGTCAACTCAATAGTTGTGTTTGGAGAGGCCAACCAGAGACCCCAAATATGGTCAAAGAGCTGGGGGCCAACCTCTCTGCTCATAAGTGATCTTCTACAAGGGAAATTATTGATTAACAATGCCTTTCCAACAACTCATGGAAGGTGCATGTGGACCACCCCACACTAAAAGAATAGCTTTCCTAATACCCAAACTAGCAAAATGAGACTCCAAACATACAAACTAAGTGCATAAGAAAACGAGGGGAGCAAACTGTTTCAGGACTGAGCCGACAAACATCCCCAACTTCTTTCCACTGAAAAGTTAAAACTCCCTCGTTCCTATGTAACAGAGAAATGAACAGTCAAGGATAAACAAGCAGCTGCAATCTGGAAGAGGCATTCGTGCAACAGGAGGCAAGTCAGGATAACAAGGGCCCATTGGTAACAAAACCAGATAGCAAAAGGAAATATCACCGCTCCGATTCCTTAGCCACCATCAGGATTACCCAGGTTCTGGTCCAATAGGTGCATTCCCACCTTGGAATGTAGTAGTATTCGAACAGACCGCACTATCCAGAGAATTCCAATACTGCAGACTTTATTGAAATTCACAGCAAATCCAGTGAATAAAGTGTATAGAGCAACATATGCCAGCACTGCACACCCCCAACCAGCTACAACCTCTCACATGTTTCCCCGGTAGGCTTATTCATAGAGGTGAAATATGAATAAGCCTATGGGTAAAACATGTGACAGATTGTAGCTGGTTGGGGATGTGCAGTGCTGGCATTTGTTGCTGTATACATTTTAATCACTGTTATACTGGATTTGCTGTGAATTTCAAAAAAGTCTGCAGTGTTGGAATTCTCTGGATAGTGCGGTCTGTTCGTATATTACTACAAAACCAGATAGCAATCACAGTGAGTGCACCATGAAGGGTAGATCTTGAGTAAGGAGTAGATACTGTAACAAGATATCAATGATTATCATTCCGGCAGGGTCTGCACTGCGGAAGACCTTTACCATCCATCCAATCTGAGACTTCAGACGGGGAAGTGAAGAAGTGTGATTTACCATCTGCCATCACTCGTAGTTTAGCATGGCATAGGGGACACCCTCTTGGCAGAGGTGTTTTTTAACTTCCAAAAAGGAGGTTCTATAGCGTTGCACCTCAGCAGAAAAATCAGGAAAGATAGAAACACAGTTGCCATTGAATTATAGGCCTCCCGCAAGGTGGGAAGGGCAAAGCACTGCTGCTTTGTCCCTAAAATTTGGAAGCTTTGCAATCAGAAGTCTAGGAGGTGCTTCAGGAGGGGATGCAGAGGGATGAGTACAATTAGCTCTTTTAATAAAAAATTAGGTAGATGAATCAAAATCAGGGAGAACTTCCCTCAGCCACCCCTGCAAAAAAAATTCTGGATGAGCCCCCTCAGATTTCTCAGGAAATCCAACAAAATGCAAGTTATTGTGTCTAGAGCGCTTTTCTAGGTCATTCAATTATCTTTACAAGTGGACAGCCCTCCTTGACGCTCTGCAGTATTGTTAGTGAGAAGGGTAACTGTATCTTTCAGAGTACTGATCCTGCCCTCAGATCCATGCTGGCACTGGTAGCAACGGTAGTCCCAGGGGAGCAGTCAAGGTGCCAGGAGGAGCGGGAACGAACGGGTAAGATGTCTGAAGGAGTATAAGAGGACCGGAGCTATCAGCATCTGACAATTGCAGAAGCCAGGCCACGCCCCAAGGGAGTCATTCTTTAGAAAGCAGGTTGACTTTAAAATATACTTTAGTTCTAGTGTCACCTGATTCTGGTTTATATGTGCCAGGAATAATTACTGAATCCTAGGTTGATTTAGTGAAAACGTCAATGAGGCAATGCTTTCACAAAGAGCTAACTGACTGTTTTAATAAGGAATAAATAGGCTGCCATGTTTTTTCAAGCTGCAGTACATTCATAGTCCCTGACCTAAAGAAGGCATACATCTAATGGAGATGGAGAAAAGTCAAAATTCTGAATCTGCATACTTGTGCCAGGTCAGTGACTGAAAAAGTATTGAAGCCTTTGGACTAATATAATAGACAGACAACCAGTATTTGCAAAAGGAGAGCTCATCAATGATTGCCAACGTAGTTTATGAGTACAGGTATCTTTTACTAAAAGCTGATTTTTAAATGTTGCTATTTTATGGGTGATCCAACATCATCTCACTTATCACTTTAACATTTACAAGTGACGATTTTATACACATTATGCTAAAGTGGTAAGAATTTTAAGATTCTTCAACTTAATTAGTTCAGATTTTGTTTTCTCATCAACAGATGTGTAGTATAAATAGGAATACCTAGATGACCCCAGAGTTTTATTTTATACCTTTAGGTGCAGTAGGAGAAAGAACAGACCCCTCTTTGGCTTGCCTCTCAGGAAAAACTGTAATAAACACACAAACGTTTTTTTAAAATAGCTGATCACTATTTTCCCAATATTTGGCCAAGGAAAATATAATCATCTGATCTGATTAGGTTATCATCATATAATATATAATCTTTAAAAAAACATATTTAAACTTGGCATAGCTTCTACAGTTTGGGAGTACTTTTGCAGTAAAAACGTGTGATAGAAAGTGATAGAAATGCATTTTATACATTTGGTACACTATGTAGTACTTATGAATTGATCAATTTTTAAGAACCCTTACATTTTTTCTGTAAAAAGGCAAGTCACACAATTATGAAATGGCTTATATTTGAATTGGGGTCTGAAATGTTCTCACAGTGCTCATTATGTACATATATTTGGCCATATCAAAAGCAAATTCTTTTCCATGCTAATGTGTCACTGTGGCTGAAGCAGCTTGTTTAAATTGAGCTTAACTGGGCTCTGTTTTTCAGCCTGCTTGCTTCTTTGATGCTTCTGGCCTGCCATTAAATGCCATGGTTTCTGCTCTTTCCATTGCTTATGGTAAAAATAAATCCTCCAAGCATAAAAAAGGAATGTAAACTTGTTTACTGGCGTATTTGTGCTATATGTTTTTTTGAGAAACTGCACATGCTGTGCACAAAATAACATTTGTTCTTACAGTAAAATCTTTTTTTTTAGTCCATTGAGGGGCACAGGGATACAGTAAATCATAGATGTGTGTGTTATTTTGCTACCTTCAGGAGGTGGACTAAATGGACAAAAAAATTCAGGGCAGCCCACTATAAACCTGAGCATACAAACTGAATGTTATGTTTTTAGAAAATGTAGGACAAACCCCACTGGTAAAAGTATGGGTAAGATTTAAAACACAAGGTCTATGCCTACAAAATCTGTGGACCACATGGGAGACATTTTTTTTATTGCCTATGAGGTAATGCAGCTGTAGGGCCTCCAAGGCAGTACCGAGGGTGAGCTTGTCCAGGAGAAGCAGCTGAAAAAAAGTATTGGCTGAAGAGAAAAATATATCAACTAAGTACCAGAAGAGTTGATGGAAGAGATAATATATAGATAGAGAAGGACAAGGTTATTGTAAGCTGGCTTTAAAACGTCCTTTTCTTCTTTCCAGAGTCCACCTCCTGAAAGCAGCAACATAACCCACATTTCTTGTTACCCTCAATAGATATTAAAGAAATTAGATATTTTAAGCGTGTGTGTGTGTGTGTGTGTGTGTGTGTGTGTGTGTGTGTGTGTATAGTATACGGATGCACCGATACCATTTCACCGAATGCAAGTACCGATACTGTTCCTCAAGTACTCGCCGATACCAGTTACCAATACCTTTTAATGTGTGTGTGTGTATAGTATACCAAATAACTATTTTCACTGGATCAGAATGATAGCCAGGCAACCATTTTGACAAAGCAAAGATCATAAACCCATCCCCCATATTATCTCAGTACGGGTTTATTTCACAGTATCTGTTTGGCAGGCTTCTGATAGCCACACACCATGGGATCTTTAGGTCATGTGGAAGAGCTCTAGAACAGCATTTTCTATTCATGACTAGAAAAAAGAATTAAATTACTCATTATCATACTGTTTATTGGTAATGCTGAGATATACTATCATGATTTATGTAAAGTCAAATTTTTCCTGATAGGTGAAATTGAATTTGAGTTCTGATCTATTTTTCTAACATCCTGCTTCTCATAATCTGTTACTATACTGGTCGGCCTTACCTACTTAGTGTGCAGGAGGTGAGAGGGTCTAAACAAATGTTTCTACTAGCAAGTTTAAAATCACTGCAAGCACACTTTATTCATTTTCATTGCAGGACATTAAACTCTGAGAAATAAGTCATAGTCAGGCAACAGAGTAACTTTATTGAAAAAATAGGTTGATGGTCTTCTAGAAGATGAAATTAAATGCAGTAAATATCTAGCTAGCGAGTAACAGCCAAAATGCACATGTAACCATTTCCTTTTTACTCTAACATGGCTAACTCTTCAAAGTCCATTTGGGAGAACAGAAAACACTTTAACATCTAAATACTTTGGTGCATACCGTTACATTCCAAACCCTCAATATACTCTGTAATGTAAACCAAAAATGCTTGCACTGGAATGGTCAAAGCAAAAAATATTGTTCTTTTAATCTTTATTACAAATAGCGACATGAACACAGTTTATTTTTTAAGTGATCTTGAGCAGAATATACAACAGTGAATATAGGTAAAATAGTTTTTTTTTCAGCACAGGCATGGAAACAAAACACTTGTATTTATATTGGTCAAATGGGTCAATTTGAAAGCCAATATACACACCTCCTTATGCACTGCCACTGTCCTGTTATGCCAGGAGTAAGCAACTTTGACATGCAAGCTGTGGTGAAACTAATAATTCGATCATGCCTCTATCTCTCGGAGTCGAGTCTGCAGCTGTCCTGCAATGCCTCATGGAACTTATAGTTTCTCAGCAGCTGGAGTGCTGAGGTTGCCTACCCTTATATTATGTCTTGATGAAAAATTCTTGGCTAATGCTATGTTAGTATATAGACCAATAGCTCTTAAATTATGTAATAAACCACTGCACTGAGGGTGATACATGCAAAGAGAAAGAACAGAGAGCAGTATAATCTGATTGGCAGCCAATCAGATTAAACCTTTCCTCAGTCAGAAAAATGAAAGATGGCTTCTGTTTTAGCCATGGGTTGATGGATTTTACCCTTCTCTTTGCCATACCAAATAAGCATGAAAATGTCTTTGACATAGAATAAAAAAAGTTAACATAGCTGCACAACATAGGGACACCTGTTTAATGTCACAGCCGAATAAAAAGGAAAGTACATATTCATTGAATACATTGGCCAAACATGAAATCACAGGCAAATAACAAGAAATGGAAGTTTAGACAAGGAATAGAGACAGTTTAACATGAGAAAATATGATTTGTATTGTTGTTATTCACTTCAACAAATCTAATGCATTTCCATATAATGGATGACTGTCCTCTCACTGAATGCATTTCCAGAATCTGCTATGGTTCTGTATGACGTTCATGCTGAAATTGTCAGAAGCTGAGGAATTTTAGTGGTTCATAGCTCTAACACTAGCTAGATGGTGAAAAATTACAGGAGTTGTCCCGTGGTACAGCACTCTTTGAAGGGGGGAGGATGTGGGCACAAATGTTGCTAGTAGGTGTGCTGCTTCTCATATGTGCGGACCAGGGTGTCCGACATATGTTAAGAAAAAACAAAAATTGGGAAAGAAGCGCTACAACCAAATAGATTGACAAAAGCAGAGGAAGGAACGCTAATGAACACAATAGGAATTGGTGGTTGTGGTAGCCAATAGGCTGGAAATTGGATAGGCTTGGGATGATGAAACTTGCCTGTTGCTCTCAGTGGTTGTCCATCATGTTTAATGAGGATTTTCGGGTGGTATTGGTTTAATCTTCAGTGGGTGAAAAGAAAGTACAAATGAACCTCAAGCAATGTGTTGAACACAGTGTGAAAATGTAGAGACTCACTGTCACAGTCTAGCAAAGTTTGGGTTAGTATGGATCTCAGCTGCGAAGATTGATGAATAGGATTGAGGGTTTGGTTCAGTTTGGCGGACCCCAATGCACTCAGTACCAAGGGAACTGAGGTAGGTCGGGAACATCATGTACCCCGACCTATGTGTGTTGGTTTGACGTAATACACTACGCTAATAATGGTAGTACTAAGAAAGTAAGTTTGAGGAAGTGGCAGTCAATAGGTTGGAGTAGATCCGCATATGCTGGCGGACTGCTAGGACAACAGTTTTGCTACTGACTCAGTAATCAAGAGAGCAACGAAGATGTAAATGGAAGTGGATGTAACAGGTGGGAGGATCAGGGAGTGGCAACAAATAGGTTGGAGCAGATCCGCATATGATGACGGACTGCTAGGAGCAGTTGGTATCTTGCTAATCACAGTTCATCAAGTGAGCAATGTGGTTATGTTTGGGGGTGCTACAAACAGATGAGTTGTCAATGGTTATCTCTGATCACAGTTCAACAATTCAGCATAAGTAAAGGTGAAGTAGTTTCAACAGGTGGTTGATTACTTGTTAGCCAAGCCTGAGTTCCCAATACAGAACAACCAGGTATTTGAGTGGAAATAACAGGTGGGCAGTTTCCCTGTTACTTGCGGTTTGCTTGAAGGTATGAGGCAAATGTGGCTGGTACTTGGGGTGATTGATGCAACCTCTGTGTTGGTCCAATGGCAGGTCCTGGTGTGCAGCAATGAGTCTCACTCTCCAGTTCAGCCTGTAACACACTGTCTCTTGCTCTGTCCTCAGAGCCACTCGCTCGACGTTCCAGAACGATAGAACACCAAGTGAGTGGCTCAGCTGTGTTTTTGAGGAGGAGCTGCGGCCAAGGGGAGGAGTCGGCCGTGATGTCATGGACGGGCGGCACGCCTCAAACATTGAGCTCTGATCCGGGTAGGTCTGTGACACTCACCAAGAAGTTGTGAAAGTTGTGACGTCATCGACAAGGGGAGTGTTGCGCTGGTTCCGATGCTGATGTTATCGGATCACTTTGGAAAAAGCAGGTTGGTTTAAGATGGATGTGCAGAGTTATCTGAAGGTCGTGGGTGTGGATTGCGAGTGTTCCTGTCTTCTTATTTGATGGCGTCCGTTAACACCTGAGAGGGTGCAGCTGAGCGTTGGTGCCTGATTTTAACAAGGGTTAATCCTAATGTACTGTAAATTAATTATCCGCTGAACGCCGAACATTGCAGGATGTTCGCAGTCTGTTCGACCGCGAAAAATCCCACAATGCACTGCACCCTCCAAAAACTGTAATTGGCCACAGTCTTGCACCTGACCGAAGGGCAGGTGCAAGACTGTGCCAATCAGGGCTCAGTACAAATATAGAGCCATGATTGGGAACCTACCCCGAAAATAAGACCTAGTGTGTTTTTTTGAGCCCAAAAAAATATAAGACAGTGTCTTATTTTCGGGGAAACACGGTAGATAGATAGAGATAGATAGATATCTCTATCTATCTATATCTATATATAGAGTTATATATATATATATAAAGGCACTAGCTGGCACCAAAGGCCCAATTATAAAGCACCTGTTTCATCCAAAGCCTGCAAAAGCGGCACCATAATTTATCCCCAAAAAAGTTATGTTAAATCACTGCTCCTTTAAAAATTGTATTTTTTAAAAGTGTTTTTTTCATTGATTCATGTCCCCAGGGCAGTACCCGGATCCCCATACACTTTTTATGGCCAATAAATTGCATCTAAGGCTTCAAAATGGGGACATTTAATTTTCTGAGTTCTACCCCCATAAACTTACATTGAGTTCTAAGTTCGAATTAGAACTTTTTCCATGTTCGAAAGTTTGAATTAGAACCGAACACGGGGTGTTCGGCTCATCCCTACTCAGGACTCCTGTCAGTATGTGATTTCTGACAGCAGAGGGACCTGAGTCCTTGGTGTCACTGAGGAAAACAGTGTCCTCAACTATATCACCCCACCCACGTACAACTCCTGGGGTTTTGCAAGGGAGAAACAGACCCCTGGAAGCATGGCCCATGTCTTCTTCCTCCTCACCACCAGCACCCCAACCATCCTTCTCATGATTCTCCTTTGCCTGTTCATGCTTCATAGGCATGAGTCCTTTGTGAAAGGTTTCCACAGGCCCTGAGACACCGGGGCGTCCTACTCTTCTTCCTTATGTGCCTTCAGTGCTCTGTCTCGGTCAGTGTCTCTGATCCCTGTATCATTCCAGCTCAACATTCTGGTCGCCTCTTTGAATTGTGAAAAGATGGTACACACATCCTAAATTAGCAACCACTGATGTGGTGAAAAGACTCAGAAAACCGCAACCTGTCCTTGTACTATATCCGTACAAATACTCATTGACGGTTCGCTTCTGTAAGTGTAGCTGCTGAAGCAGAGCCAATGTTGAGTTCCTGTGTGTGGGCATATTGAATGTTAGGTGATTTGCAGGCAGCTGCTGTTGCTGCTGCATTTCAGCGAGGTGAACACACACTGGGTATGACCGCTTGAAATTAATTCACACTCTTCTTCTAGAAACTTCTGCACTACCAGGTTGTAGACTTTTGCCAGGATAGACACATGTGTGAACTTTCCCTGCTGAAGGGCAGACAGCAGGTTGGCTCTGTTGTCACACACAACCTTTCCTGGTACAAGATGGCATGGGATCTGCCACCTCTTGACCTGCCCCTGAGAAGCTGACAGAAACTCTGTGTAATAAACTTACCTCCATGCGCTCCAGTGACGGAATCCAGAGCCGCCTATTGAGAACACGTTGTGCCGCTCCTCCCCCAACGAACCGGATGTCAAGATAAAACTGGGGTTTTCAATTGCTCCGCATCCTACTAATGTTGTGAACGCTGAGCAATAATTTTCTGCTGTATTTCCACTACTCAACTCTTTGGACCCTGTGAGGTTCCCATACTGAAGCTGTCTCCTGTGCTGGAATCCCTGTTGCCCGAACCAACTGAAACACATCTTGCACTCATCCATCTTCTCCCACCTCTGTCCCTCCTAAACAGGTTATACCCCTCTATATTAGTAGCCCAGTCATGCGTGCTGTCCAGCCAGGTTTCCGCTATACCCACTATGTCGAAGTCCTCTTCAATTAACCTAATTTCAAGCTCCTCTATTTTATTTGCCAGACTTCTAGCGTTGGTGTACATACATTTAATTCCTCTCTTTTTGTGGGACAAAAGTTTACTACCTAATGTATGGAGTAATACACCAGCGAGAGTGCACGCACTTCAATTCCTATTATTTAATTGACGATATATGATGTTAACCAGTTCCACATCTCCCTCGAACTATATGGAGAGTACAACTGTGAACTGAACACTGAATTACCGTTTCCTAAAAAAAATGATTGCTGGAGACAGACTGTTCACATTAGCTAAGGTAATATACTCAACTCCGCAACTGAGATCCTATAAAGAAAGTTCTGGAATATCGTACTCTGCCTCAGTCTCCCAGGCATACCAGCTGCAAAACAGCTAGGCAGCGTTTTGCCTGGGCCATTGCATAGGCTCTTGGTTGATTGAGAGAGGCTGGTGATTTTGATGAGTAACTGGATAAGGCCGATGAGGAGGATGAGGTAAAGGTGACTGAGCTGACACTATCACAAAGCTGCAGCTCCAGTGGTTTTCCCAATCCTACATCCTTCCTGGCCATCAGCAAATTTACCCAGTGCACAGTAAAAGAGATGTAATGCCCCTGTTTATCCTTGTGACTGTGTGTCTGTCATGTGTACCTTCTGCTGACCACATGGTCCAGCAACATGGAGATATTAGATTCCATATTCTGGTGGAGAGCATGGATGGCCTTCTGGGCAAAAACATTGCAGCGGGACACCTGCCCCTGTGGTGCAGCACAGCCACAACATTGTAGAAGAGGGAAGGCTCCACCTGCTGGACTAAGAGGAGTTTAAAAAATCAAATTTTTACCAAGCTGATATTGAGATGCTGGGCATGGGGGTGATTTGGTGACTAAGGGGTCTATTCACTAAGCTGCCGTAGGCAGCCGAGTGAATGAACAACCTGAAGTGAGCCGAACACTCTTCGGCTATTCACTTCAAGCTGGTATGGCTGATTTCAGCCGTACATCGGCTTGCTTCACATAGGGCGCCACGGAGAGTTAGCTGTTTGGAAATCAGTGTCACTGGTTAGCAGGTAACCAGGGACGGTGATCTCTCTGCAAGTGGCTGGAGCCAGCCGTAAGATCACGGCTGGCTCCACCCAGCTCTCAGAAGCAGGCTGTCGGCCTGCTTCTGGTTTCAGCACAGCTGAGCCAAGCCGATGCATATGCATTCGGCTCGACTGAGCCGCTCTGCCAGGTTCGGGAGCTGTATGGGCTATAGTGAATAGCCCGTACAGCACCCCTTCGGTTCTACTGAACCGAAGGGGTCCTGGGGCCGAAGCTAGCCAAAGGATCGGCCGAAGCTACGGCTAGATCCTTTGGCAGCTTCGTGAATAGACTTATAAATGTATTTGCACTCCAGCAACTGGGAAAGAGACACCTGCCTGGTGAAGGATGGTGCTGGGGTGGGGTGGAGTTAGGAGTCTTATGGTTGGATTGAAGCCTGTGCTTGGACCTATGCTGCATGGTGCTCTGTTAGATCTCTTCTTCACTTGATGTGCCATAAGGTAGGCCTCTCCAACCCCCTATACCTTACATCCCTATTACTTGAGTCTGTAGATGTTGTAGTGGATGCAGATGGAGATTCCTGTGGAGTGATGGATAAGGTGGAAAGAAAGAAGCAATAGGAAGGAAGAGTACTGGTATTGTGCTGCTGATCGGTATCATTGATGTGATGCTCTCACTGAGCTTTGTTGTCAATAGTCACATGTCTCCTCATGCATGTGGTACCCAAATGATTGAAATATTTACCACTGTTGATACTCTGCAGCCAGCGAATGCATAATCATTATGGTGCTGTTGGCAACAGTTGATTTGTGTAGCAGACCTGGGGGTACACAGCACCCCTGGAACAGTGCCATCTGGTGGAATAGGGTGGCTGCTACCTCCACTTATCTCCAAGCTTCCCATTGCCACACAGATGTTGTCCCTCTACCTTAGTTTACTCTTCTACAATCTCAGGTGCCCAAGTAGGTCTGCTCCATCATGGCAACACTTCTCATCAGTTGAACACATTAGGCAGAAATGTGCAGGAACAATAATTGCAATTGCTTTTTCCTCCTTGTTGTCTTTTCCCTCCTTGCTGTTAGTGCTCTCTTTCACAACATATGATAACATGTATTCCTGCATCCCCCTACAGTAAGCTACTGATGTGGTGCTGAAATATTTCAGCTGACCACTCTATGCTAGTTTTTGGGGCAACAGTTCAATTAGCTGAAGAGAAAGAAGGCACATTTGCAGCTTCTGATAAAACTCCACTGCTTTGCAGCTGGGAAAAAGATGAGAAAGTCTTGGATAGCTACTGCACCATGTCCTCTATGTGGTCTGACTGTATTGCATACACACTGCCAGAAAATAAATGTGGATGTGCCCTTCCTTTTAGGGGTGCAGCCCAACTGAGGTATTGTCCAGCAGAGGCAGAACCTGCTTGCCCCCAACTAGATGTGCATAAAATGAGGAATACAGGGAATTGGCTAACTTCATTAGCAGCTATGACAACAGGGGGATTGAGGATGAGGATGTGGGATTGAGGATGTGGTAAACTGTTTTACTCTAGTATGCCGTGATGTACTGCTAACAAAAGTGCAACTTTGCCTGGGTCAACAACACGTCCACACTGCTGCCCCAAAAAAACTAAATTATAAGACCCCACCAAAATTATATAAAATCAAAATACACCTCCCTCCAAAAAAAAAGAAAAAAAATATACTTAAAACACTAATATTAAATAAAGGGTAATGGGTGCTTGGCCCCAGGCAACTTCCTGCCACAACTCCTAAATAATAATTATTAAAGAAACATACTCCAATTAGGTTTTTTAAGGTATTAAGCACCATTTGTTACACAAATTGTCTAAAAAATTACAATAATACTTTTTATAGAAAATGTCATGATAAAAGATAAACACAAGAATTGTAAAAAATAAATTGTATAAAAAGTATTTTTTATACAATTCGTGTCTTTGTCTTTTATCATGACATTTGTATGTATAAATAAAATGTATTATTGTAATTTTTTTAGACAATTTGTGTACCGAGTGGTGCTTGAAACTCCACGTTGGAGTATGTTTCTTTGATAATGCTTAAATCACTAAAACCCAAAACACCAACCCTAAAACACTAAAACCCAAAACCATTTGTATATATGCATTTTTTTTTTAGAAACATAAGAGAAATGTAAACAGAAATTAAAAAAATGTAAACAGAAATAAAAAAATAAAACATCACCCCAAAAATCTACACATCCTGGTAAGGCTGTTGAACTGAAACATATTGTTGTAATCTAGGAAGTACGTACCTGATGGGAATAAAAGGTAGGATAAAGGTCCTTTTATGCCGCAAGAATTGTGTTTGTAATGCACTGCATGTGTGACCGCACATTGTTTCTTTGAGACATAGCTCACTACTGGATTTACAAGAATCCCACTTCAGGGAACAATTTGATGTTAAAAAGGGGAAAACAAACAGAATGCTAACAACACAAGCTTTTGAAATGCTCTGATGCTTCTTGCTAGAAACATCCATTTTTTACACCCAAGACCTTGGTATTGTTTTGAAATATTCATCAGGCTATGCTAGGCAGAGGATTGATGGATTTTTACATGCAACAATAAGGATGGGACTTCTTCCCTCATTGCAATTTCAAGCTATTGTGTTGGTAGGAGTATTAATTGTATGCTTTCATTTGTACAACACATTCTAGAGTGGCCATGTGTTCTCTTCTAAATCACAAATGAGTTTTTCTATAAACTTAATGAGTGTATTAATTAAACCTCACACTACAAGCATTTATTATAATTAATTAAATTAAAGTACTGCAATGCAACACTCTGGAATTGAGTAGTTATTTTATAAAAAAAGTATAATCATTAGGATACTGTCAGTCTATCACTCCCCCACATGGAGTTCTGACAAACTATTACTGCTAAAGGATACTGTATTATCAAAATATAACATTTTAATATCTTGTATAAATTATATATAATTGTACTTTGCATTTTCATCTATAAAAATGCTTTCAAATTGTACCTCTTATGTTCCTTTGCATGCTTTATGAGTTGCCAGGGTGAGTCTTGATATGTATAAAAGCTGTATTAAAAATCAGTGGCTCAGGAGCCACGTGTGGCTGTGACCCTATTTTATTTTATTTTTGTCAAAGCAACTTCTTGATGGGTAATAAGCTTTCAATTACCTGCTTGTCAGAACACCTGCCACGTTATACACATATAGTAGTGAACTTAAGCTGGGATTACCTAATGTATATAATTAAAATTTAATAAATGCCTAACATTATAGCATTAATGTTGTTATTTTAAATGTACATTTTCATAATAATTGCAAATTGCAGCAACTTTATAATGGTTCCTGAGCAGAAACAGGGTATACATCTCTGTTTAAAAGGTTCAAAAATATAGTATTTGTAGAAGAGAGAGACAAAAAAAGGTTACTAAAGTCCTGCAATCTGAGTAACCAACCTAGAATGCAGTACCTGTTTTGTGCACATGCTATAAAAAATTGTGATGGTTAGCACTCTTCAAACATTATTTGGTGTAAAATCAAGATTTTATTAGAACACCGAAGAGATTGTTTAAGCAACTTATTTTTGATTATCATGATTTTGGTTTTCAAAATACATGCCTGTTAAAATAAAAAAACAAAAAATAAATATAGGGCCTATTTGGTTAGTATTTAGGTTTTTCATACAGGCATTGCTGCAATGTACTGACCATCTCCAGTCCCTTTAATTGGTAAGCTGCTGATCTAAGAAACCCTACTTGTAATGCAGAAAAGCTATTTCCAAACAGACCCACTGTGGTTCCTTAATGTTGCCCCCAGCCAAAAATCCTTATAATAATAAATGCGAGTGCTAACAATATGCCTTGTAAATGATATTGTGCGAGAGTGAGAGAAAGTAACACTGAACAGGCTTCAGGAAATGCAAAGACCCTGTGGGGTGTTTTCTGGGTATATTCTGTGTATGATTACAGAGAACTTAATTTAAGATAAAGTTAGTAAACTTTCTTACTTTCTGAAATTGTTCTGCCCTAGCTATGACTTTATTTGTTTGTATAGAGAGATGTATAGAGAAATGAGCACATGCAGGGGGATTGAAATCTTGAAAGAGAACATTTCTTCACATCTTCTTGTTTTATGTGTACAACTCACTATAAGAGGTAAGATACCTTTTTTATTGGACTAACAAGATGTCCTGTACCATCTGTAAAGGCTTTATAACCTAATACCTGGCATTGGCTACCCATAATATCTGTGAAAAGGTATATTTTCTTCCTGGTTATAGGTAAGAGTGATATCTAGATCCTTCTGATACCTAAGAAGTAAAAGGGTTTATTTCCTGGCTTGCATTTTTGAAGGTATACATCGTTTAGAAGGTGTGCCTAAGTGGTGGAACAGATTTTCTCAAATTTAGTGAGGGGGCATATGAAGTTTGCATTAAATGGGAAAGGGCATAAAAAGTAATATAGTTTGACTTTCTAAAACCTAAGTTCTTTGCATGAGGGTAGCAAGAGTGTTGAGACTAGAGAAGCATTAATACCTTTTTTTGATATAGAGTGTGAGTATCGATATTTATATTTCGTTACTCGAAGATACCGAGTACCGATTCTGGTACTTCCGCTATCATGGAGCCGGCTTCCCAGGCAATCAAGAAGTCGTGCAGCGGGTAATTACATGCCACCTGGCGTCTTAAAAATCAGAGAGGTGGGTCACTACCCACCGCCCAACTTCCTGATTGGCTGTGAAGACGGCTCCATGCTGTTTGACCGGCTCGATGATGATTGGGTCGGGTTTGCCAGCTTCCCGGCCAATCAGCATTGAGCCAGCCAAACAGCATGGAGCTGGCTTTCCGACCAATCATGAAGCCAGAAAGTGAGTCATTACCTGTTACCCGGTTTCCTGATTGGCAGAGAAGCCAGCTCCATGTTCACTCACGGCATCGCTGGTCACAGGAAATCTCTCTGTGATTGGAAGTTCCAGTATCGGGGGCAGGTATCCAAGCATTTGGGTGAGTAAGAGTACTCGCCCAAATACTCAGTATCAGTAGCTTTATTATGTTAGGCAGGTCCATCTAAATCTTTCAGTGCATATAACATTACCCTTTGAGCAGGATGACAATGCTTCTGCCCAAGGGTGGCTCACCTGCTCCTCCATAGAGTGGGGCCAACCTAAGCCAATAAGTGTGTTCCTGGAAAGCTTTTCATAGTAATTGGGACTGGAGCCCTTTCATCAAATGTCTTTGTGCTATACTGCCTCCTTTTCAGAGAACTACTGCTGGGCAGTGCTTGAACCAAGTAACACAGGACCTGCATTTTGCAGGCTTCGGTTCAGGATCACTTAGGCGGTAAGGACACTGATAACCATAAAATATTCAGCAAGCAATTCACATAGATGCAGAACAATGCAACCTTCACATTTTTAGCACCTTTAATATTGAGGAAAATAATTGCATGCCTTTCTCTTAGCTATAAGAGAGATATGGGAAACTCTTGCAGAAAATGCTACTGGAGCTGTACAACCGTACAATGTATTATTGCGGTCAGATAGGAACAGGTGAAGACTAATTTTTTAATAAAAATTGTAGTGTGCCCTATTTCCGCCTTTTACTTTGGTTTGGTAATGTGTGCCATTGTCAGAACAATGACGTCCAGGGCTAACAGGGCATACTGATGAAGTTATAAAGATTTGGGTAATAAACATGTACAAATGTTTTCTCATTTCAAAATAAAAATTATCAAATCAGAACATGATAGAGTAAGACTAAAATACATTATGAAATAAACAATATTTAGTATAGTTAAAAAAGGAGGAAGTATTGCATTGTTATATCAGATAAAGTATGCTTAGGAGTCTGAAAAACTTGTATTTTTCCAATTGCATTTTACAATGAATCACTGGCATCTTGGCAAAGATAAATATGCAATTTCATAATGTAATTTAAAACATAACACACTGGAATTATCCTACCACAATGCTTTTAAAAACCTGATGTAACACTTTCAGAAACAGCTTAAACTGTATTCCAGCACTACTTGTGCTGTGGGTGGCCTATTGAAGTGACCTTTTAGAGAGCTGATAAATTGAGGTTACAAAATGACATCAATATCATTTGTTAAAAAATGAAGCTGACTACTCAATGACCTTGGGCTCCCATCTAGGATTATGTGAACATGGTCTGACAGGCCGGTAATTACTCATAAGGAGGTGGCATCAAGTCTTGGTACTGCTGAAATAAGGCAGCAACCTCACTCAGTGCAGCAATGAACAAATGCTAAAAAAGCATAATTGTCTAACAAATTGTAAGGACTTTGTGGATTAGTTAGGTGGCCACTCCACTACTATTTCAACAATAATTGACTTAACAAACAAAGACCAATGTAAATTTTGATATTCTAATCACTGCTAACAGATTATTTTGTATTTATATGAAACACAAAAAATTATACTTGGGTGTTTTTGTGAAGCATTGCAAATATTTATTGAGCTTTCAAAACCTTGTGGCTAGAGACAGAAACAGATCAAACAGAACTGACAAAAGTTTCAGGCTGGAATTGCACACCTACGAATTGTTGTGGGCAGGGTACCATTTTAAACGTTCAGTCATCTCCACTCATGATATGAATAGAAGACACAAAAATCTTGTAACGCATCAAGATTTGATATGGGACACCCAAATTAAGTCATTTTTCATAGGGAAAAAGTTGACCATCTCTTCCAATAGCCAACTGCCATTATTACTTACAAAGACAAAAAGCATCTATTGTACAATTTGGTAAGGATCTGAAAAGATAAATAAAAACCAGCAGCAATGAATAGAAAGTGATCATCTACTCAAGATCAGATTATACTTTATTCAACAGAAATCCTAGAGACAACTGTTTTTCTTTTCTTATAAAACATCTAAAGTTGAAAATATAGCATGAGTGACCTATGATAAGTAATTAAAAACATACACATTACATATTCTTTTTGCAGCTAAAACACTAATTGCACACAAATGGCGACATATCTCTCCTCCAAATTTATCAGCAGTTATCTCTTCTGTGAACTTACAATGCCCCTATGAATGTATGTTTGCTCTACTCATAATATCTATGCTACCTTTCATAAATGTTGGGTACGATGGTTAGGGAAAACATATTGTATGTTGTGACCGACTGAATAATATTGCAAATTTGGATCTTTCTTTTCTCTCTCTCTCTGTGTAACAATTTTGCACGGGCACGCCTAGGATCACAACTGTGGAGCAACGTAGTTCACGGTTTTGTCAGTGAGCAGTCTCGTTTATACTCTCTCAGCAACTTAGAGATGTATAAAATCGGTAACATCATGTGACCATGGTGTAGGGATGGTGGTAGGCTGGCCTTCAGCGGTACCTCAGCAGTGTCCGCACACTATTTGTAGAAGTCCCACAAGTGCAGGTGAAAGCAGTGAAGGAAGTTATATGAGGTCTGGTGTCTTAATGTAAGTGTAATAAGTAGCTTCCTCTTTTCTATAGTATACACAGCTAGTATATTTACTACAGAGTCACAGGTAAGTAAGTTCATCTATAACATTTTGTCACAGGTGTGGGAAATGTGTACCACAAGCAAGAAAGATCTTTTTATGGCAAATGCAATAGTCTCTCATACAAGGCTTGCCAAGTCACTGCACGGTTATATAGTAAGCCACACAGCAATCAATGTCAGGTACTCGCAGTTGTGGAGGTCTCACAGAGGTGTATAGTAGATGGTACTAGATTTGAAGCACAGCTGTGCCTCTATCACTCCAGGTACTTGCGGTTTTGAGACGGTGAAGGTATGGTGTGAGGTCAGATGATTCCTTACAGCCGAACGAGCAACAATGCGGTGGTAGCCCGGGTCCCTTGTGCGGTCTGCGTATGCAGAGAGTGAATCTTCAGCGTTCCACTGTCACAAACAGTAGGATGCCAAAGATTCGTCTGACCGCGGCTTAAGTAGCCTAATGCGCGTGCACCGGGGGAGAAGCTAAGGAACGTGGTGGGCGTGCGCGGCCCTGGTGCCCGTGCGCTGCCCCGGCGCATGGCTCGGGAATGATACGGGGTGATTTTCTTATACTCTGTCTCCGCCTTACCAGCTCTTCTTCCTATTCCTCCCCTCCTTTTTTCTTTCTTTCTTTCCTTCTCCCATTCCCCTTTATACAAAGTGCCTGACAATGTGTATATGTAATTATAATCTATGTATACCTACTTTGTTATTTATCCATCCTTGTAACATTGCTATTCCATCTTCTCGTTCATTAATGCTCACTGATGTATAACCTTCTTCTATGTATGACAATGTACGCTCATGTTTATACACATACTGTGAGCCCTGTTTTATAATCAATTGTGTTGTTGAGCACTTTGTAATGCTTTACACTTTAATAAAGACATAGGGGTTGATTTACTAACCTTATAAACACACCACGAACAAGTATACACCTCTGTAGTGTGTTCCCTCCCAGCATGATCTATTGGTGGAATCTAGACACATTCTCATTTACAGCAGGTGTGTTGTGCAAAGCCCTGCATGAATTGCAAGGTGATGTTGTGTAAATTAGCTCTACATTGTGTTGCTTGCGTTGATGAATGCAGGAATGTAAATGCATGAGCTAACCATTTTTGTCTAAACTGTGAAGCAGCATTATATATGCATCATGTGCATGATTTTTCCATATATGGCATTAGTGGAAATATGCTTTTAGAGACTTTTTGGTTGATAAATACGTTTTGCTGTGTAAAAATCACACGCACCTAGTGCGTCCGTGTGTTTAGGTTAGTAAATCACCCCCATATTGTTTTTTTTTTAAAAAAACACATAAAAATGAATGGGTTTTATATTTTGTTGTGGTTGTTCTAAACACTTCTGTCATGTCCCATTCATACACATCCTTTAATGTCTCCACAAATCCCAAATGGTCCGAAGCAGAAATATGGATGGGTGGTTCACTTGCACTTGACTCTCCTATCTTGCTGTAGGCTCTTAAATAGGATAAATGGGGCAATATTGAGCCTGGAAAGGTGGGAAAGGGAAGGCCATCCTTCCACTATCCTGATCCAAACAGGGATATCATTTTACAGCATCCTGGGTTTCAGGGGTTCTGGCATGTTTTAGAACATGTTGAAAGTTAGATACAGCCAGAAGGGGGTGCCTTTACATTGTTGTTTCAGGGTTATGTTAAATGCAATGGCACAATGAATGCAGATTGAAATAGTGACTATCCCTGCAGTGAACTAAGTTGCAGAGAATTTCAACTGAAGCACTGAAGTACATCTCTAAAGACCGGTAAGTGTTACATATAGGAGCAGCCAAGAAAATCAGGTAGCAGTTTAGAAACATTGAGCAGCTCTACACTCTTGTCTCCGATCCCGCTGCTTAAAACCTCGGTGATTAGTAAAGCTTCCACCGGAGCCATCACTGAACAATAGGTAAATAACCGGCACTGGCAAGGGGGTCTTTCCATCCAGTACTTTATTTGTAAAAAGTCATAACAGCAGCAAACAAACTAAAGCTTACAACTAAGGCCAAACTGGGCCTTAGTTGTAGCAAAGGAAATATCAAAATGACATACCTTAAATATCCTAGTTCTCACCCCGAGGTGGGATGGGACATCTTTTAACCATTTAAGACACATATAAATAAAATCTCCTATTTTACAATATGCACATACAGAAAGAAAAACAATTTTGTAGACATGTAAAGAGACATCAGTTTGAAATATTACATAGTAAATCCACTTATGCAAATTATAAAGCGAATAGGAACTCCCCATATAACATCACAACATGTGCATAGGATATAAGAAATAGAAGAAACACAGTCCTAAAAGCAAATATAAAAATATCAATCCCAGATATTACCTGGTAAAAAATACCCATATAGAATATATCCACCTAACCTATAATCCTAATCTTGAGAGTGGGGAGACAATACTATAGCAGCAAAAATATGACTTATAAAAAAACTTTTTATTAATAGGAAATGTAACTTTTTTATCCTGTTACCTTGAAACCTTGTTACCTCAACAATGCAAGCCGAGGTCTGGACTGTGCTATATTCCTAGTTCTTCCAATCGTCCAACCAGGGTAACCTCTAACCATTAATCTACTCTCCAAGGTATCACATTCTTTGTTATATAGTTCCGGCTTGGAACAATTCAATCTGGCTCTAATGATTTCACCCACTGGGTACGGATTTAACAGTATGTGCAGGGTGGCAACTACTGGAATACAGGGTAGAGTTTCCTGAACATAATTTTCTAAATGTGCAGGTAACAACAGTCTCAATAACAGGGTCCCCCTGAGCGTCACATCCAAGTAACTGATTTCCTTGTTATTAATTTCCGATGTAAATTTAAGATCTAAATTGTTAATATTAAGATAATCAACAAACTGTTAGATAGAAATGTCCTCTCCCTTCCAAATGACCAGGAGGTCATCAATATAGTGTCCATACCAGAACAGATCATTAAAAAAAAAGGATTAAGACCCCCTCAGTCTATCTAATAACTACTCCATTTCTATGATCTATCCCCATCTCAACACTGCTTTCCTCTTACATCCGACAAAGTCCTCGGTAATGAAATGGCATAAAACATTCCCGGTAGATGACTTCTATGAGAAAATGCTCCAAGGATATCAGAATGTCAGATGTTGCACCACAAATGAGCTCTGGAGGGAGACACAGTTTCGCATCCTGCATAAAGCATACTATGGCTTTGACTTCTTTCTTAAAATCAAGGCTCCGGCCCCTTACTTACGAGCATGCCCAAAATGTGACTTCCCGGGTGCTGATCTGACCCACTGCCTGTGGCATTGTACAGGTGTATCTGCCTATTGGACGTAGATTATCGCCCCATTGACTAACATCATGGGGACGCCAATACAACAGGAACCTTGGTTGTGCTTATTTAGCTACTGGGAATCGCCTCCCACCCTTAAGACAAGTAACAAGATGTGGCTGTTTACGTGTCTCTTACTAGCCAGAAGACTACTGATGAAATTTTGGTTGAATCCTAGCCCACCTCCCTTGACACTGTTTGTGGAATCGGTCACCACCTTAATGTGGCAAGAACGCCTAGAGTCCATCGCGGACATGGACCAATACTCAACCAAATTTTTCAATCGATGGAGTCCCTTTCTCCTCTATCACCTACAGGATGAGGAATTGATGGAAGTGGTTCGCCCCTTTAGATACTCTACTTGGTATCTGGAGGGGGAACTGCAAGGATCGTTAGGGAGATTTGCCCTCAGAGAATAAATGATCGTGTCATCAAGGGAGATGGGCTGGAAACAAGGGAGAGATATCCCATGGATCAAATTTTTACCTCATGATACCATATGTCTGTGGTTTGGCGCTAAATCCGCGAGAGGACGCTGCAACGTATGGTGAGCTACGAACGCAATTTAGATAGTCTTTTTTTTGTGTTCTCTATATGTTAAAGAGCAATTTCTTTATCCTTTCGATCGTTTGAATCTGACTTAACATGCAAAACCAGTGAGATTTGATGTCCATTACTGGGAGGATAATAGGACTCGACCGCAGTTGCTAGGGGGACGTGGACAGAAATCTATTTACGAAAGACTGGCGGACTCCCTCCACGTTCCC
>NW_017306605.1:118212-128566 GCF_000935625.1 Nanorana parkeri
TGCCTATTGGACGCAGATTATCGCCCTATTGACTAACATCATGGGGACGCCAATACCACAGGAACCTTGGTTGTGCTTATTTAGCTACTGGGAATCGCCTCCCACCCTTAAGACGAGTAACAAGATGTGGCTGTTTACGTGTCTCTTACTAGCCAGAAGACTACTGATGAAATTTTGGTTGAATCCTAGCCCACCTCCCTTGACACTGTTTGTGGAATCGGTCACCACCTTAATGTGGCAAGAACGCCTAGAGTCCATCGCGGACATGGACCAATACTCAACCAAATTTTTCAATCGATGGAGTCCCTTTCTCCTCTATCACCTACAGGATGAGGAATTGATGGAAGTGGTTCGCCCCTTTAGATACTCTACTTGGTATCTGGAGGGGGAACTGCAAGGATCGTTAGGGAGATTTGCCCTCAGAGAATAAATGATCGTGTCATCAAGGGAGATGGGCTGGAAACAAGGGAGAGATATCCCATGGATCAAATTTTTACCTCATGATACCATATGTCTGTGGTTTGGCGCTATGCCCAAGGCGGCGGCTGGATGGGGAGTGGTGGAGAGGACACGGGGAAGAGAATGAGAGGCTAATGAATGGGATCCGCGAGAGGACGCTGCAACGTATGGTGAGCTACGAACGCAATTTAGATAGTCTTTTTGTTGTGTTCTCTATATGTTAAAGAGCAATTTCTTTATCCTTTCGATCGTTTGAATCTGACTTAACATGCAAAACCAGTGAGATTTGATGTCCATTACTGGGAGGATAATAGGACTCGACCGCAGTTGCTAGGGGGACGTGGACAGAAATCTATTTACGAAAGACTGGCGGACTCCCTCCACGTTCCCTTAATAACTTGGGGACAACTAGATCAATATATAGGGACTCCCTTAACATCGAACAGAGTGATGTCACTCTCGGTATTGGGTCATCTCTTTCAAATCCTCACATTAATATATATCTATATGTATATATCTCTTTAAACAAGACCACATTGGACTGCATAATGTCATGTTTATTTGCGTGTTATATTGCTTGATAAATGTGGGCCACCCATGACTTGGCCACTATACTGCAAGACACTAAACAAAACAAAACATAAATGTATGTACTGTATTATATTCCTATGGTCACATGGTGACCTTGTTTAAGCCTAAATAAACTATTTTGGAAAAAAAAGGATTATCTGTTGTAAAAATTTACTTCTCCTCCCACCACCCCATATAGATATTGGCCAATGAGGGGGAAAACTTAGCACCCATGAATGCCCTGCATTTCTGCAAGTAATACACCCCACAACATAGGAAGAACATGTGAACTAATAAAAAAAATCCACAGTCATCACTATACATTCCTTAAGTTCACCGGGATAGGGACTATATTTTTTCAATTGATGTTGTAATGCAACCAATTGTAAGTTGTGGGGGATAGAGGCGTATAGAGCTTTGAAATGGAAGCATACTTAAATTTAGATTACTCTGGATGTCACTTTGTTCATACATGACAAACAAATTTTGTGTCCCTTATAAACCCTGGAAGTCTCCTCACCAAAGGCTGTAAATGAGAATCCACTCATTCACTTAAGAAAATCAGGCCACAGTCCTGCCAGCCAGGACTGTGGCAGAACTGTGCAAGTCTCAGAACTGAGAATATACATGCTTTGGCAGGCAGAACAACTCCCTTGTGTAAAGTTCATCTGTGTATTTAGCTGTTTGCCTGGAGTTCAGTTTTGTACTTCGTACTCTGGTTTCAGAAACATTTGTGAGTGTTCTTTTTAAACTAGTTTAAATAGTTCTTACTCCATACATGGTTCATTTGGTGCATCAAAATTACCTCCACTGTGTTACAGTATAAGCTCTGAATTTACATGTATACAAACATATAATTATTTTCAGCAGTTTAAAGTACTTATTACATTTATTTTAATTTTGTAAAATTATAGCATTGTTTCCACTCAGACTGTATACCTTTGTGTAAGAATTAATTCTGTTTCTAAACCCACAGCCATAATTTGATGTAAACCTTTATTGCTTAACAGTTTCCCAATAAAATAATAGCTTATCCCTTCATTTCACAGGGTAACACTTTGTTTCACACATTACTTGATAAAAGCTATATAAACAAGCAAAGTAAAACTGGACAGTAACAAGAAATAGCTATAACGCACATTATTTGGACTATCCTATGCTGCTGAAGTGCTATTGATGTTTTCATAGCCATTTCAATTAATTGTCCCAGAGGCAAAAGCTAGGTCGCTCATCACACATCATTTAACAACATTGTTCTCTAGATCCATACTACAACATGAAGCCAGAAGATGTTTGTTATTCTTGTGATGAAGGGGAAACAAATAGGCATCACAGAGAGGTCACTGTTACATAAGTTCATTTGGAGTCCAACTCACATCACATATTTTGGAAGCTAAAGGTACGCCAATAGTATGTAATGCATTTTATGGAGGTTAAACTGCATAAGCATTGACAGCTACATTTAAATTTTTTTTGGGGGGGCAGCAAAGAAAGGGATTAGATCATCTCTGTTGGTTATTTCCAAATGATATTAACCGCCTGTGGACTAGCCACTGTACATAAACAGCTGGTCCATAGCCCCATCATTCCGGGAGGATATACCTACATGTCCTTCCACAAGTGCCTTTGTGTGCATGCCCTGCATATGCAGAAGCCACTGTAGTTAGACAGCGGAGAGCAGCAGCTTCAAGCACAGAGCCAATTGGAGGCAGGTGAAAATACAGGAACTAATGAATGTATTCATTAGTTCCTGTAGAAAACAAGATGCAGCAGCCCCAAAATATAAAGCTTGCAATATTTTTTAACCCTTTCTACCCTCTCCTCTCCTGTATCTGTCAGCTCCACTCTGTATCTGCTCTGAACTGTGTATTAAAGAGGAACTCCAACTATTAACACAATTAACCCTTGCAGTGGGACTACTCCCCCCTCACAGTGCAAAGGTTAACTACTTATTTTGATCTAGGGGCCAGATATAATCACCTAATCTTCAATCCTCTGGCAGTCAGCACTCACCTTTCTCCCCCCTTCTTTGTGATCTTCTTGGCTCCTCCATACAATGGAGTTACCCAAAGACAGGAGGTTTATTACTGGCCAGATCACCAGGTGAAACTAAAGGAAAAATCCAGGCACACATCTAAGGCCTGGTAAGCTGCAATATATTACAATTTTCCTTTTGGGTTTAGTGGGGGAAAAGTGTGTAGTGGGGCAAGGGTCCATTTTAATTCCTGAAGTTCCTCTTTAACCCCTTCACTTCCCATAGCCTTCACATCTGTGCGTTAACCCCTTCACCTCCATCTTACTGCCGTGCATGGCCTGTGCATTTATTGTATCTAGTGCACCCTTACCAAGCTCCAAGTCTTCACCCCCTCAATACTGGCATGCTTCTTAATTTCCCAAATATTTCAGGAAAAAATCATATTACCTTGGATTATCTACTTTCCAAAAAAAGGGGTCTTTAGGGATTTTTATAACAAAGTAAGAGAAAAAGGTTATTTTTCAATTGTTTTGGTCTTCTTTTCCTTTTGTAGCAAAAAAATTAAAAGTGGGTATGAAATACCACCAATAGAAAGCTGTCTGTCTCAAAAAAATATATAAAATACATTTGGTTACAGTGTTGTAGTTCTCACTCAAACTTGCAGTGAAAACTGAAAAATGGCCTGAAAATGAAAGGGGTTTAAACATTCCAGTATTGAAGTGGTTAAAGAAGAACTCCAGCAAAAAAAAAATGTTTCAATAGTTTATAATGACAGAGCTACAAGGATCTCTAAATATAACCTGTTAATAATTTGTCTTTGTTTCTGAAGCTAGGAGGGCTTCTAGTGTGCAAATCTGTCAAATGCAAATCCTTTAAACTAGACAAGATCATTGATGCTCTACAAATGAGACAAATATAACTTGTTAAAACCTTATTTAAAATGTAACTCCATACAGTATTTATGGATGTATTTACTGTTCCAGTTATGAATATAGACACTAACTTTTTCTTTACACCAGAGTTAGATAATCCACAAGGCAACCTAAAGTGTCCAGCTGGGCCCAGCTCTTGTTGCTACTATAGTAAACCAGGGGGTTTTGCCTAACAAAATCAGTCAGTCGGAGGGATGGGGGGGGCAACAGTACTACCTTGCCTAGGCTCCCATTCTGCCTTAATTAATCTCCGCCTTGTATATTGTTATATATTGTATATTGGTCTGATAGTGTTGCATAGTCAAAGTGACAAGTCTTCCTAATGAACACTTTTTCTGTTTACTAATCATTGAAGTATGAGTTCTAATTGGGTGCTGTTGGTTAGTGCACATGGCAATTTGCTGAATTTGTAATAATCCTATTTGATAATGTGCTAGAAAATACAGCTAGATAATAATTTCTATCTGCATTTATTTTGTATTTTAACCAATAAAGATCTATCATCATACAGTAAAAAACACACAAAGGTGGATACTAAGAAAGGAAGATATCCAATCAGTTTGTAGGTCTGTCTTTAGCTACCAAAAAAAGTGAGCTAGTCTATTTGAAAAGATGCAGATATAGCTTTTCGTGCATCTTGATGATTTAAAGTTACTCTAAATCTAGGAGTTAAATCTTAAAAATGCATTCAAGTACCCGAACTATTAACAAAACTGTACTTTATTTGTGCATCACTCAGATTTAGATCCTCAAATCAACTGTATTAGGAATCGACTGATATGGATATTCTGTTTACATCCAACTGCACCAGCAGCTGAATGTTAACAGCAAGCAGTCGTCTGATATGGGCGGATTATTTTTTTATGTATTCCGACAAAGGCCGCTGTCAGAAATCACAGAAATAACCCATGAGATAGCAGGGGAGCATTAGCTGTCCTGCTATCTGCTAAATTCCATGCTATCTTTTGTTTTTTTTGACAGAGTAAAAAAACAGCATGAAAATGAATAGCTAGGCTGTTATTGGCTATTTAAAATTGCAATAACCAATAGCAGGCTGGCTATTGTACCCACCCACTGCTGCTGTCAATCAGCAAAGGTGGACCGGAAGTTCTCCTTCTATGTTTTCCTGTTTCAGTATGCTGTATGCGCTGTTCTATCTGTTGTATGTTGCAGATTTTTTGCAGATTCTGGTAGCCATTGCAGTGCATCATGTATGCCCATTGTGAATAATTTTAATTTGGAAAAACAAATTCAGTATGTTTGCCAAGTGTGAGCAGGTGTATTTTTCTAATTTGTACAGAGACATTTTCTAAATTAAGTAATGATCTGTAGGCAATTATCAACTGTAACTTAATTGTAAGGTTCTAAAAATAGCTAATTTGCAGTGTATAAGAAGAGGCTCTCAGAATGAAAATTCAATAGAACATATTATGCAAATGTGAGAGTGGTTCTAACAAGGTCACAGCTTATATACTGATATATTATTTAAAATGCAGATATACTATTTAAGCACATTTAAATCTGAAAAAAATTATTTGCAGTGAGGGTCCCTCCATTTACTCCATTTAAACTCTCATTTACTCCTAGGGTACCATCAAAAAGGACTGTTACTTAGCTAATCCCTTGCTTCCCTGGTTACCAGCAGTTAACTTTTCTCCCTGATGCTTCAGGTTGTGAGTGGTCTCTCAGCATCCTTGCTTATAATGCAGGCCTATTGGTCCTGCATTGTACTTGATTGCATGCGACCAGTGGAGTGCCCTAAAGTGACATTAAAGTAAAAAAAAAAATCCTGCCTCCATGCTGCTTGAAGGACTTACCTTAAATTATGCCTCTTGATCCAATCATCTTCTTCCTTCCACTTTTATTCATCAATCCCTCCAGTGCTGGTGCCACTCTCTGATCCAGCGTAGACTCCTGCCTTTCTGTGCCACGGTGTCTGTCCGACGGGCACGTTCCCGGCTGCGTCCATTCTGCTCCACTGTATCTCTCCTCTTTTCCCCGACAAAGAAGATCTCTATTGCGCATGTGCCTACCCCATCTCGAGCGGCCATGCAGAATGAAGCTTCAGATCTTCAGATGGGAGCAAGTGGTGGAGACACAGGTAAGTTTTTACCTTTTTGTTAACTTTTTAATTTTTTGCATCGTTTTTGCATATATCTACTGCTTACTAGCAGTAGATATATGAAAAAAAACAAGAGTTTAATTCTACTTTACAGAAGGGGCTGCAGGGACCAATCTTATAGCAAGGAGGGAGCTTGCAGAAGTACTCTAGGCATTTAACCCTTGCAGTGTGGAAGGAAGAGCACCACCGCAAGGGCATTTTTTTAGATTGATTTGATACTGAAAAAATGTAAGAGATATTTAAACATTATAAACATTAGACTTCAACATTTAAACAGAGCTGAGAAGTATATTTTGTGCTGACAAATTAATCTTTCATAGTCACTTTTCAAGCTTGCTAGTGAGATGGAAAAACGTATCCTGCTTCATGGCCTCCCTGATATTTGGTATGTAATCTACAGGGAATAAAAATAAATTGATATCCCCTAGAACACATTCTCTAAGATAAAGGATAATCAATTTACCTGCATTTAAAATTCATGGTTTTAGTTTCCAAATGTGAGCAATCTAAATCGACTAATTAAAGTAAGCATTATTTCCTATGCTATTTGCCATATCAATTAATTCAATGAGATGCATTATTATTAAGACTATACTAACATAAGCTACAATAATCACTAGCCAGTCTGAATTGTTCATCTTCTTTTAATACACTTGGCTTGAAAGTCCCTTATCAAATTAATGAAGTAGAAGATTAGCAATATCTATTAGTTTCCATACCACCCATGAAACAAAGGAGGACATTTACCATCAGATTTTGTATTGCAGTTTCCAGTCAAGTTAACAGGAAAACCAGTTTGATTCTCAAACATGATACACACTCTATGGATAGCTGTAATTATTTTAGAATTTTGCCTCAAAAGTTGTGCATCTGATAATAAAAACATGAAGTTACTAAGAAAACAGATATGCTAAACAAACTAAAATATGGAACTTTGTATGTGGGGCATACAATTCAAAGGTTCTAATTTAGTAAGTCAGTTTGAAAAAAGACATGTCCATCAAGTTCAATCTATAGAGAAATGAAAAAAAGAAAAAAAAGAAAAGCCTAAACAAAACACTATGCCCACAGCTACCCCCTGTTGATCCAGAGGAAGGCAAAACAACCCTATAAAGCATGGTTCATTTTGCTCCAACAGGGGAAAAACATTCCTTCCTGATCCCATAAGGCAATCAGATATTCCCTGGATCAACAATCTCTGATGCTTAATATACCTATAAGAACTCAATATCCAGTAATATTCTGTGCATTTAGGAATACATCCAGATTTTTTTTTTAAACAGTTAACTGAGCGAGCTAGAACTAGCTCCTGGGGGAGTCTATTCCACATTTTCACAGCTCTTACTGTAGATAATCCTTTCTGTATGCAAATATTAAACATCTTTCCTCCAGACGCAAAGAGTGCCCCCTTGTCCTTTGTAGTGACCTTAACGTGAATAATTTGGCACCAAGACACCAAGGCAGTATATGGATCATTTATGTATTTATATATGGTGATCATGCCCCCCTTAATCGCCTCTTCTCCAGAGAGAGGTGAATAAGGCGGGGCATGATCACCACGTATAAATGGTCCATATGCTTGCACACGTTTCGAAATGGAGGACAACAGAGCTTTACCTTATTCACTAACCTAAAGGAAAATTCACTTGCAAAGTGTAAGACTTATTTGTCTTTATTAAATTCACCTCCAAGAACCACAATAGGTTTCCTTAAACTACAAGTGTTTTCCTCAGCTATCATATACTATAAAAAAAATCCCATCAGAACATTTGATAATGAAATCAGAGACTTGGCAGTTGACATTTAAAATGTCATTTGATTTCCATTTTCGCTTAACAATCAATTTTGGAATAAATGGCGTTTCCCCAATTAAAATCGCATTCACTGTTAGAATTTCATTAAATCAAGAAAAATGTCCCATCATGCTCCTTCAAATTCACTCAGTGGTCAAAAACGATAATTGATTTGACCCCACCAACAATTAGAAAGTTGAAAGAATGTTTTGAAATAGATCTTGTTCGTTTGCAATTCTAATCGCTTATACCCTACTAAGAAGTATCAACAGGCTGATATCATTCTTCCTTACAATACTCAGCTACTGGTACTCAATTCAAAGTTCAGCATATGTAAATTCATGTAAGAGGGAGATTGAAGGGAATACTGAAGCCACCATTGTGCAGATGCGAATTTGCTGCAACAGTGGCCAGTGGTGGAACCCCTTGAGGAGATCTAAAGAAGGTAGAAAAACTAGTGCAATAAGACAGATGAAAGAAAAATATTACAGTTTTTCAACTTTACAGTTTTACAAGAAAATGTGCAAACATGGGAAGATCTACTAATAGCTGAAGAGTTATGTTTTGTATGATGTAGACATTATTATTACTATTATACAGAACTTATATTGCACCAACAGTTTGCACAGACCTTTACAATATAAGGAAAACATTACAATCACAATACAATTCAAGACAAGATGGTAAGGAGGGCCCTGCCTGTAAGGACTTACAATCTAAAAGGGACAAGCGATACCTAAGGAGGTTGCTGTTTGGGGATGAATTGTTTGAGAACGGGATGGTTTGGTGGTGAGTTAGAGGTGGGGTAGAGGTTGAATAGATGAGTCTTAAGGGATCGCCAAAAGGCAGTCAGAGTAGGAGATAGATGGACAGGTTGGGGTAAAGAGTTCCAGGGGATGGGTGAGACGCTAAAGAAGTCCTGGAGCCAAGCATGAGAGGAGTTGAGGAGGGAGTTGGAAAGCAGAAGGTCTTTGGAAGAGCGGAGGGGACTATCAGGCTGGTACCTTGAGAACAGGTTTGAGATATAGCCAGGGGCAGAGTTGTGGATGGCTTTGTAAGTGGTTGTTAATATTTTACATGTTATCCTGGGCTACTGGAAGCCAGTGGAGGGATTGGCAGAGGGGGGTTGCAAACACAGAGCGGTTGGTTAGGTAAATGAGTCTAGTAGCAGCATGATTGACTGAAGGGGGATAGACTATGTAGAAGGCCAATGAGGAGGGAGTTGTAATAGTCAAAACGTGAGATAACAAGTGAGTGGATGAGTAGTTTTGCGGTTTCATTGGTGAGGAAGGGGCGTATTTTGGAGATGTTACGAAGGTGAAGGTGGCAGGATTTGGATAGTGATTTGATGTGGGGTCTGAGTCAAGGATGACACCTAGCACCTTGGCATGGGGGAGGGTTTGATAGCTGTTGTATCAATCTCATTTGGGGGAAGGTTGAGTTTTAAGAAGTATTATGACATCCAGACTGATATGTCAGTTAGTAGAAAAGTGACATTCAATTGCACTGAGGGGGTGAGTTGTGGAATAGAAAGATATATTTGAGTGTCATATGCATAGAGATGGTAATGGAAGTCATGTGAGGTTATTAACTGACGTTGGGGGAACCCTACAGTAAGAGGTAGAGGAGGGGATGAGTTCAATTTGTAGTTGACACTAAAGTATAGCTTTAGCACAGTGGTGGTCAGCCTGTGCCTCACTTGTGGCCCCAGATTTTGTAAAGAGGCTATTTATTTATTTATTTTTTTTAAATGGCAAAAAGGAAATAAACAATAGGCAGGGAAAAAAATCCATATTCTTAAATAATCTACAAGGAACACTATCAATGCCTTCTATTTAGGTGACAACACTGATACCGAGTGCTGCAACTATAATTTCTTCTTATGTGGTAAGTTTATGAGAAAGCAAAAACATTCTTGAAACATATATGCATTCCTCTCATAAGCTTGGGCTGCAGGGACACATCAATAAAACATGCCCAGCTGAATTTGTGGCTTTCCTCACTCTATTCTAAACCACAAAAAAAGATTTGGCTAAAAGTACATTTTAAGAATCTTTTTAGTCAACCATCACTAACTAAATTCCTTTGTTTGCAAGCCTTCTTTTGAGTTTTCATTTTCAAAAAATAAACATGGTACTTATTGGAAGCGGTGTGAAAAGTAGTGTTTGATAATTGTTGCAACTATACAATATGTGAATATTACTTCATCCATACTGGAGGTTAAGGGGTAGAAATCATCTAATTCAAAGTGCCTTAGGGGTTATTAACATACAAAGACAAATAATCACATGAAAGCGTTTCACTATGTATATCCAAATATTGTGTTTAATGTGATTTAAAAAAGAAAACTCTTCACACAAAAAAAACAGTGTACAGATCAATTATGTTCTGCAAAGTGAAGCAACCAATGGAAATTGGGTAGTTACTATGCTTTGGATATCATTATTTCTTTTGAATAACTTTACTGAATAAATTAATAAAAATGATTCAAATGTATTAATTC
>NW_017306605.1:128597-160247 GCF_000935625.1 Nanorana parkeri
TTTTTACATTTAATTTTTTTTTTTATTTAATGCTGAATGAAATACACTATCACTGTCTGCTTTATATTCTTAGCAAATAGCCATGAAATAAGGATATAAATGCTACCCTTATATATTTTAAACATTTTCTATTGACACGGTTATTGGTGTCCTCTTGGCCCATGTCCTGAGTACAATATCCAGAATTCTGCAAGGATGGCAAAACATTGCCAGGGAAGCCCCACTGTGACACTTGAGCCCTCCATTCTGTTCCCGCCAGGCGGTTGTCAACAACTCAGCATGAAAGTACTTAGTTGACATTTGTCACCTTAGGTGGGAATCTCAAAAGAGAGGTCACTAATTGAATTATCGGCAGACGGTACTGATGCTCATGGACTGAAAATCGCCAGCGGAGATCTGGAAACATGTTAAGTCAAAAGACAAGTGAATTTTGGAGAGTCTGAAATCTAAATCAGATTACATATACCGTACGTAAACGTTATATCATGATCACTTGATCAATCCTTCAGTTTGCAAACTTAGACAACAAAAATATGGAGCATATAGAACATAAAATTGTATTTTAATTTGAATCACAGCCTTTTATCAAGTTACTTTGAGCAGAGAGCAATTACCGGCAAAAAAAAAAAGACAAAAAAATTTGACTCTACTAATGCTATTCCACAAATTCTGTAACTATGCTAAAATCAGAAACGCTACATAGTTAACCTATATCCAAGTTTTATATAATCCACTTGACCCACATTCCATGGAACACCTCAAATAGTCACTGTACTGTTAGTGGTGTACTTCCTGAAACAGGCTATATATTGTCCTTTATCTGTATCTCTGCTTCCTGTTTGCCATGACAAACAAATCCAATGCAGGTTTGAATCTGACTGGTGGAGGTAGGAAACGTCTCAGTACTATCATTTTTGTGCCTAAACTAAGGTACTACAAGGTGTCTACTATTACATTTATTAGCCAGAAAATTCTCTGAGGGGCTCTGTGTCTCGCTTAATCCTTTGTGATTTAAGTCTTGATTTTATTTATTTTCAGGCTGAGCCCTGCTCCGTGAAAAATTAGGGCATACCGCATGGTCATGTTGACCCTGACCATAGGGAATTATGACTGGAGCAGTATTTCATGGCATAGCCATTGGGCCCGTAGGATTTAAATGCCATTTAGCCCCAAACAGGCCACAGCACAAAGATCATCATCAGCATCAACGATGTGCATATACATATTATATTTGCAAGGACATGAAACTACACACAGCCTTTAAATGTTTGCTTGCTAAAATATGCATGCATAGAATAATTTTATTAAAGAAGAACTCCAAGAAAAATGTTCTTAACCGTCGCAGTGGGGCTACCCCTGCACTTCAAGGATTAAGTGCTTGTTTTTGTCTTGGTGTGAACATAACCAAGTTATATTCATTGAACCTTGCAGCCAGTTGGCTGTTAGAGTGCCCCCTCCAGCCTGTCACCTCCTCTGTTCCACCGATATGTCCCTCAGTGTTCTCACATCGAATATACAGTGCATTGAATATAATGGCTCACATGACCTAATACCGCAGGAGCAGAGGAGGACTGAGGCTAAAGGTACCAGTCTAACAGCCAGCCAACTCTGAGGATCGGGTGAGTATAACTTTATTTTTCTACTTTTTAACAAGACTAGCACTTGTGGGGAGCCCCAATGTGAGGGCTAAGAACATTAGTTTCATATTTATTATTAACAGAAACATGGTTTAATGTATCATAGTTCAATATTTATTTGTTTTATTTTCAGTAAAATATCAAAAATATTCTTCTATTTCTCATTGATCCAAAATGGAACCAAAGGAACAGGTATATTGTGTGATCTGTCTTTTGACCAATTCTAACGCACTCCTCTTCCTAGATGTAATATTCAAATGACAAGTAACCAGCATACACATTTTATTTCTGTCTGTTACAGTGACAGCTGCCAACTGGGATCTTGTTACAAACTCCTGATCCAAATCTCCATAATCTCTTTTAGTCATCCTGTATAGAGGTTTAGATAGAACAACAACCACTGTATTAGGACTACATTCTTCTTGTTCTAAGATTATCTTGTGCTGTGTAAGAGCTGTAATTACCATTAAGCATAATCCTTATTGTATGTACTGGAGATATCTGTACACGACTCTGGAGACATTGTGGAAATTGGGGAGGGGTTTCAGGGGACACATATTGTCTGTTGCCTGTATTGCTTAGGTACAGTGAAGGGAATTTATCAAAACTGGAGCAGAGAAAATCTGGAGCAGCTGTGCATGGCAACCAATCAGCTTCTCTCTTTTATTTTCAAAGCTTAACTGAACACACTGAAGAGAGAAGCTGATTGGTTGCTATGCACAGCTGCTCCAGAATTTCTCTGCTCCAGTTTTGGTAAATTCCCCCCAGTGTGTTCATGGAACCTTTCCAGAAATGCATATATAGTTACAGTATATTATGCATATAGTGGTTGCAAATACAAGCACCTTTCATGTGTATTCTTTAATGCCTGTTGAACTATGCTCAAACAAAAAAAAAACAAAATAGGGAAATTGCAAGTGCACAAACAATTGTTATTGGATGGACAACCAACACAAGGCAAAGGCTTCTACTCTTGCACCATTTAACCTGATTGCACAACCTATATACTGTGGAACTTAGAACAGCATAAACATTGTTACTTAAAGGAGAACTATGAGGTGAGTGAAAATCACTCATCCTCATAGTTCGAGCCGATGTATTAAAATGAAACTCTCACACGTCGGCTCGATAGATCGAGAAGTAAGCGAACACATACCGTCGCTCGCTAAATTCTCGATCATCTCCCTGCAAAGAGCCGTGACTGTCAGTCACGGCTCCCTGCAGGGATTCCCCCCTCCCCTGTCCGATCCTCCAGCGCTGCCTGGAGGAACGGACGGGGGAGGGGGCGGGCACAGCTGGCTCTGCCTCTAGATAGGCAGAGCCTGCTGTCACTCGTGCAGCTGGGTGGATCTCGACAGTAATGTCGGGATCCGTCCCGGCCGCGGCGGTCTCAGTATACCGCGCGCAGTAGCTCGCAATATACTGAGCTTTGGGTCACAGGACTCATGGAGTTTATGTCCTCCCATATCCCTTTAGAGAACTATGGGGAAAACACTTACCCCATACTTCTCTTTTAAAGTTCAATTCCACTTTTGCTATTGGTGAACCATTAACATTTTACTTGTTCTGTTACCCTTCCTGAGATAATGATCCTCCCTCTCATTTACCATGGTATGGTTAGTGTGGCAGCTGTCAGACAGGCAATGCTCTCAATGAGAATACTGTATGTGCTGAAAAAAATAAGAGGCCATGAAAGTATAACACAGAGAGTGAACCATGTCAATGTGTATCCTTCCACAACCAGAAGCCTATATGACATTATAGAACCAGGTATGTAATAAATACAAAGTTGCTGATTTAGTGCTGTACAGAAAGATTTAAATGCAACATATTATGGGCACCAGCCCAGAATCTTAACACACAAGTACATCTATTTTTCCTTACAGTAGGTCTAAACTTAATCCCTAAAATCTCATATGAGCATAAACATGGTAATGTAAATAGCAAAAGTTGTTTCCGCTCTATTTAAATCTGCAGGATTCACTGAAATAATATTTGGTGATCCCACCAAAGTCCTTTTTGATTACTTCCTGTTACAAGGTGACAACTGTCTCCCAACTGTGCTCCAGCATTGTTTCCTGTTCATATGCCCCTAGTGAAGACTGCAAATAGCTGTGGCGACACACATTGTGCAGGCCATGGTCCACTGTTATCACTATCAGGTTAATGATCCAAAAGAATTATGTGCAGTCAACACAAACTAGATGAAAAAGATACAAAAGTAATTTTAAAAAAAGATAAAAAACTGTTATTTTAGTTCAAATATATATGTTTATGATACACAGCACTTCAGCAAAATTAAATATTGTTCAATTAGCATTTAAATCTATTTTAATTTCAATCTATTAACCATTTTACAATTTTAAAATTAAAATGCTTATCTATGAACAACAGCCCTGTGTCATTTGCAGGTCCAGATTTATACTTTTTGCACTTCAATGTCAACTGTTTTGGCCACCCTCATCATACCTCAATCAGCTAGCCAGCCTTAGAATCACACTAAAACCCAAAAAAGCACACCAAGGCTGGTGGTGGTGAGGATAAAAGAGACAGTCTGACCACTCAGCAGCAGTGAAAGCGGCAGCAGTAGTTGAAAATTATTTAGCATCTAGCAACTGTTAGGTCAATAAAGACATACAGGAGTATGTAATCACTTTGTTATTTACAACACAATGTAGAGTGCAGTGATCAGGGACCATTGCCCCATTGCACTGGTCAGCAGGAGGACAAAATGACTGGTGTCTGCGGCTAGCCAGAGGAAAAAATGGCTAGTGGTCAGTGCGAGAGAAAATGGCCATTGTTGGTGACCAGTGGGAGGCAAACATGACCAGTGTCAGTGGCCAGGAGGACGGAAAATTGCTGGTATTAGTGGGTGGGGAGTTGGGTGGTGCCCTTCATCAGTGATCAGTGGGAGGAAAGATGCTCCAGTATTGGAAAAGGGGGGTAATAGTGCTCTGTGGTGAAAGAGGAGGGGCATTGGTTCTCTGTGGATCTGTATGGTATCCAATAAGAGCAAACAGAAGATCAGTGGATTAGTAGCATTGCAGCTACCACTGGACAGGTTACTTGACCTCTCCCAAAATTGCATTTTTATGGCTGTGAGAGAGACATCAGGATGTAAGCCATCATCAGAAGTGACTGATATGAATGGTTCTTTTGGTTTTTTGTAGAGTATCATGATTTTATTGGTCCATAAAACATGATCTGCAAAAGCACAGAGCTCCCCCATGCTGCCATTGCTGTAGCATTGTCATTGCTTTAGCATGTACACATGAACAGAGCTCAAAGTATCTATAAAATAGAACATTTTCCCTTTCATTTCTTGATTGTGTCATTTTTAAATGTACCATAGATGAAATTTGTCCTTGAAGCTGTCACAGTAAATTGGCTGATGTAGCAACAGAAGCACATATGTGTGCTGTGCTTATTTGTTAACAGTAATGCTACCGTAGTATGAACTTCCACCTGAAAAGATGCTGAAACAATCAAGGTTTTCCAAGGAGAAGCATTTTACTGCACTATTGATTTATTTACCAGAACATAAAAGAGTTGTATTCAATATAATCAAACATCTTTCAGGGCTACCTGTATGAAATGAAAACTACATGCACTCTTAATTAATAAGGCATAAAACAATTTGCATAAGGCAATAATCCATAGCAGCCAGTCAGCAATCATCTTACATCATTCAGACAGCTCTAAATTGATGAAAGGTAAAAAATGGTTGGTCACAAATTGGTTACTTCACTTTTAACATCATCAGTGTTTTTTTTACAATGCCTTAATAAATAAATCTCTAACAGTAAACACATACAGGCAGGGCTTTCTCTGTTGTTGTATCCTTTTATTGCAGTATAAATTGTTGCTCATTTGTATATTTTACAGCACCCAGGCAGATGCTACTACTATATCAATCACTAATAATAAATAATAATAGCAATAAAGGCCTATTAACCATTTGAGCCCCAACTGCTGTTTTAAAACATCATAGGGACAGTGGCTGTTTGTCCCAGTGCCACTTTAAAATGACACACAGACTTGGCAGCTCTCTCATGCTGGAACCGCCAGCTGTCAGTGACAATCAAGATCCAACACTAAGCCCAGGAGATGAAACAATCAGCTCTGATCCTTCTACAGATAGGTCCTTAGATGCATGATGCAGAAGAGAATGTAAACACAATGCTTCTGCATTGTGTTCACATCAGAAGTGTAATGACATCACAACTGACTCTATAGCACTTCAAGTCAGTAATATTGCAGCTCTGTCCAATCTGACCCTGCAGAAGTGGATCACAGCAATAGTGATTGCTACTATAGTCATCTACTGCTGGTTGATTGCACCCAGCAATTAAACCATTAAAAGTGGTCAAGTGCTGCACAGCTTCATGGGTGGTCTGCCTCTGACCTCCACTGACCAGATTCCTACCCCCTTTGAAGAAAACAAAGTGTAAAAAATATAAAAAAGATATACATTATGTAAATATACAGTAGTGGGAATTTAGCAGAAGAGAAGGTAAAGGAGCACCTCCACAAGCGCTACAACATTTTCTATCCCAACAAACAAATGTCCACTATAAGCAGGCACAATTCATCCTCGATTCCACCAAGTTCACCATTGAGCATAACTACTTTACCTTCCTAGAGAATTTCTACCTCCAGATCCAAGGCACAGCCATGGGAGCCAACTACGCCCCAAGCTATGCAAACCTGACCATGGGACTCTGGGAGGAATTCCACATTTGGCACAACAACCCCTTTGCCCGCCACCTCATCTTTTTTGGCCGTTACATAGATGACATTCTCATCATCTGGGACGGCCCACCGGACACTATCCTAGACTTTGTGGCACACTGGAACACCAACCCCTCGGGTCTAAGTTTCACCCATGTCACCGACCAGCGCAGCTTGGTCTTCCTAGACCTAGAACTCACACACTCCGAAGGTAAAATCATCACCAAAACACACTTCAAACCTACTGCTGGCAACTCAAATCTCCACTACAAGAGTTGCCACCACCCACTCTGGAAGCGCAATGTCTCTAAAGGCCAATTTTGCAGGATCAGCAAGAATTGCACCAACAAAGAGGACTATGTACAACAAAGCCACATCCTGAAAAGCAAATTTCTCGAAAAAGGCTACCCCAAACACCTAATTTCCAAAGCCCAGGATCAGTTCATTACAATGGTCCCCAAACCACCACCTAAGAAACTAGTAGAGGAACCCCCCTTAAAAAAAATCTCCACCGATCTCCTAAAGGTCTCCCACACTCCACCCGTCTACAGAAACCGCCCACGCCGCAATACCCGCACTACAGGATTCCCCAGCAAACGCCTGCAGCTCACAGCCCCGTCGGATTGTCAGAAAGCCACGGCGGCTCAACACTCGCCAGTCCCCCCATCCAGGACACCACGTCGCTCCACCTCTTCACAGCACCTGCCATCAGAGGACACCTGTGCCAGAGGTCCTGAGGACCTTCCCATGGCCCACCGCCCAGGCACATCCGTGGCCGCACCGTCATCGCTGAGAGTCACCCTTCAATATCCTCACGGTGAGTTACAGAAGCCCACCTCTTCTTCACCCACCACTGCATACCTCACCCCCTCGCTTTCTTGTATCGCCATCTGCCTGATTGGGTCCAATCGCTACGCCACCCTGGAGAAGAGGGATCACCCCTACCACCACTCCATCCGCGTCACCGCAATCTGATGGGTACAAGCGAATGCTCACCCAGCCTCAGGTGAGTAAATCACCAACGCTCACACCCTGCTCTACCACATTTATTGCGCCAGGTAGTGGCGCTTCCGTCTCCAATTTTTTGATTCCTTATAAAACGATTTTATTGGATAATAAAAACAGCAAAAATGTACTCACAAATAACCAATAAGAAAAGGCTTGTAATAGCAGTATTTCAAGAAAGCTAAGGATGGACAAACATCTGAGGATTAAAAGTGCAGGTGAGGAGTCCATCTTGCTGCACATCCCTCTTTGGTTGATGCATTTCTGGGGTCAAACCCCAGGCACCTCTTATCATTTCAAGACAAGACACAGAGAGCGCCTCCATCGCATAAAACCTTTTTAACCTCTTGCCGTCCGCCCGTAAAGAAAAAATGGACGGACGGCAGACTCGCATCAGCGGGTTGCCGTCGCCAGACTGCATTTTTTTCCTGCTCGCGCGCACCCCCTATTGATTAAATACCACTAAAATAAAACTCTATGTGTCCCCAAAAAAGGGTATAAAATTAATTTCAGTACAGCGCTGCATGATGGAATAAATGTCAGTCAAAGTACCGCAGCACTGAATACTGAAAAATGGCCTGGATGGGAAGGGGGTTTAACACCCCGGATGTCAACTGGTTAATAAACAAATACAAAATGGTATAAAGTACTCACAAAGGACGAATAAAAACAGGCATACAAGGGTCAGAACGAAAGGTGCATATCCACCGGCTGTTCGTCTTCCCTGGTAGTGAAGTGGTTTACACGTTCCAGAGGCCACACCTCCTTTCTCAGAACCAATTGGGGGTGTTCCACTGACTCTCTGTTTTATACATCAAGGCCGGTGATTAGGGCACCTGAGCATAGTCAGGGAGATTTGTACTAAGCCAATGTCATTGAAAAGGAGTTTATGCAAGATCTTCAAAGTCACTGAAAATAGGGAAGATGGGAACAGCGTGTGAATGCCCACACGGTCGGATGCATTCTAAAGAAAGTACAAGCATGCAATTCTAATGTGTTATCATAAATACAGACAAACTGCACATGCCTGTGCAACAGGCAACATTTTGATCTATTGCATATATTTGCATATATTTAGATAAGTTAAACGTAGGAGACATCCCTAGATGGTAGCGAGTACGTTGTAATACAATAAACTGAAATAGGAAACTGTTTGATCACCATACAGAAAGTTCACACAATGAGATACATTTGTTTACAGAAAAGATGAAAGAATGGTAACTTCATAAATAAACGGGTATTTTGGAGAGGTATCAATTAGATAGGTTACACATTGGATATATAGCTTTGAAGTGGATATATATCTACATGATGGAATCTATATGTAAATATATGCAAACCCATGGATCAGAAAGGAGCCCGCAAAGGTCAGACAATGACCAACAAGCCCCCATCATGTAATGCTTAATGGAAGCTATCTATGCAGTATTGTATACAGTATTAAAGGTAAGGATCATAGATTACGACCAGAAAGAATATTAACACATTTTTTTTTTCATTTTTACGTTATACGATAAATACTGAGGTTGTTCTATTTTTACTTTATCAAAACTTTATCAAAACTGGAGCAGAAAGAATCTGGAGCAGTTGACTATGACAACCATTCAGCTTATTTCAATTCCAAAGCCTAACTGAACAAACTGAAGTGAGAAGCTGACTGGTTTCTATAGGCAACTGTTCCAGATTCTGGCTGCTCCAGTTTTGATTAATACCCCTGGTGCATACATATAAAATATACACACAAACACACATAATGTCCCAAAACATTACCAATACCCTCTCCCAAAATAATGTAATAATTTCCCAGATTGCAACAATGATGTTGGATGTGATCTGGTTTACAGTGCAAGCATCAAAGGGTCACATAACTAAACACAATGTCATTAAAATTTTTAGTGGTTTACACAATTATGCAAACAGTTTTTTTTCCTATGCATGCTTCACAATGTAGTGGTAAAAGGAGAATAAAGCTCCAAACGTATAAGTTCACTTTGAGCTTTACTATTACCAAAAATTTACAGCAGACTTTGTTGATTACATTTTGCAGTAAATATATGGGACTGCACAAATTTCGTAAAGTTTGCGTTGGGGAAAACTACAGGAAAATTCATTTTTTAATCTGTTTTTACTAACTATGCCCAATAAAAACCACAGAGATAAAAAGGTATGTATGTAAATATCCTACCATATTAAAGTCCTACCTGTTCTGAAAAAATTATGTATGACACATTAGGGTAGACGTAATACTAAATGGTATATTGTACAGAACTGAGACATCCCCAAATGAAAAAAAAATGCTCTGGGATAAAGTACACCTCAGGTTAAAGTACCCCTGTAGTTTGTCTATTCAGGCAGATTGGTAAATAGATGGGTGAACTCCTCCATTACTGATATTTTTGCCTCTTTTCTCACAGTCATCTTGTTTACCTGCCAGAACCCCCTCTCTTGATTTCTGGCAAGATCATTAGGGTTTTTTTTGCGTTTACAGGTCAGATATAATAAAAAACTTTCAGTGTTACATTTAACAGGCAAAAGGGGAGCAAATAACAGAAGTTAATTGTTATGGTTTATATACACTTAAAGCATTTACATATGCCTAATAAGCAGTAATTGAGATTTGACACTAGCCCTCAATAATCATTGTAACTGCCGGCATTGTGGAGCAATTCATCATCAAACCTTCCACAAGCACTGAAGCTTTTTGGGCCATTCTCTCAGAAACTCAGCTCTCCTTATATTCACCTCTCAGCACTCCTGCTCTGTGCTTACATTAAGGGGGTTATTCACAAAGCTGCCAAGGGCAGCCGTGTGAATAACCGACCCGTAGTGAAATGAGCCAAAAATGAAACTCCTTTGACATAGGATGCCTTACAGTAGTATTAAACTCTCAACCTTTTTTTCAATAATGAATCCAGATTAAACAATTATATATTGCCCAGCAAAGTATTGCTTTACATTTTTGTCCAAACACTTAGGGGTCTATTCACAAAGCTGCCGTAGGCCGAAGTGAAGTGAGCCGAATGCTGTTCGGCTATTCACTTCAGGCCATACTCGCTGCTGTTCAGCCTATATAGTGAATAGCCCATACAGCAGCCCCACAGTTCTACTGAACCAAAGGGGTCCTGGGGCCGAAGGATTAACCGAAGCTACGGCTAGATCCTTCGGCAGCTTTGTGAATAGACCCCTAAATATTCACTGTTGGGAGGGGAACATTGGAGAGGTAAACTGTATAGAAAGCAGCTTTAGTGCTTTGGCTGAGAAATTTGTGGATGTATTGCTCCACAGTGTTTGCAGCTATAGAGGTCACCGGGGACTTGTGTTAAAATCCATTTACTGCTTGTCAAGAACATTTTAAATGCCCACAGCTTGACCACAGGTTTACTTTAAGCATCCTCCTCCTATCCCATGTAGCATTGCTTGGGCCTGGTGATATCCAATGAGGCATCCAGCACTGCGTTTTGGATAGGAAGAGAAGTGAGTCACATGCTTTCCATACTTGCAAATACCAGGTAATTCACAGGCTCAAGCAGGCACATGGAACCCTCAGCAACGAAGGCTGGCAATTTAGTAGACCCATTTATTTGCCATGAATGTTTGTTTTAAATATTTTGTATATTGTGGCATTTGTAACACAAAACATGTAATATGTGAAATATTGCATTATTAAAACACTCCATTTATGCTGAACTATAAACGAGATTGTATGTTTATTTCATGTGATTTCATTGTGTCATGTGATCAAAAGGTCAGTGGTGAAGTAGCATTCTTATAGTTTGCAATATATATAACGGACTCTGTGGTAACATCTTTGCAATTAGGTTCCCTAGTCTGAACATCTGTGTTGAAAACAAAAAGTGTTAATTCAACTCTTGGATTTTTCAAATGTATTTTATATTATGTAGATTATGTAGATTGTATTATATGATGCAGATTGTAACGATAAAGTGGGAACACCCTGAACTTCAAGATGGGTGAACATACAGCTGGTAACTATAACAAGGAGATCACCTCACTGTAAGAAAACCAGATGGTGACTCCTTCCACTAAATTCACATATTAATTGATGCTTTAAGACATAGCTGAACACAAAACACTTTACACAAATGCCACATATTACATTCTTTAATCATCAGGAATGCCCTGACTGTGTGGGCCCTATAATTAGTATTTAAGACCTAAATCCAGTATGTTTCCAGCCAAGAGAATAACAGCTGGAAAATTATTCTCTGGTGTACTGGTAAATGTGTAATGCCAGCCAGGGCGTCTATAATAATGTCTTAAAAATCAAATAGAAAGGTCTAGTACTTGTAAATGTATAAGGAAAGTAGTAATATAATGTAATGTAGTATGCCAAATTCCTATGCAAGAAAACTTACACTTAAATATTTATGGACAGCTTCTGGTGTTAGTACATAATGCAAAGGAGTGATGGCTAAATGTAGTAGACTTTGGTGCCACTATATACTGCCAGTCTCTGTGTGTAAGTTTGTAAATGTGCCATGCCAAATTTTAGTTACTGGGTAAATGTAACTGCAGCCAGTGGTGTCAATAAAGTAAATATCATAGTGCCTACAACTGCATGCAAGCCCAAAATTAGTGTACTTGTTGGGCTATTGGCAGGGTTTGGCCCTTAATCACCATGCCCTGAAGATGCGCTTTTATTTGTGTAAGTGTGACTTTTATAATAATGTATCATTACAAATTTTTTTATAGTTAGATGATTGCAATTAAAACCCATTCACACTTGCCAGGCTTTTTTTTCTCTAGCACCTATAGAAAATGCAAAACTATTATTTTCTTTTACAGTGGCACATACATCATTTTGGGACCATTACAATTGGCAGCAGTGGTAAGTTTTCCATGTTTAAGTTTTATTATAATTGCTTTCTTTAAAATATTTCCAAATTAAACACGTTACAAAAAGTAAATTTTGCCTTTGTTTTGTCTTAGTGTAATGCAGTTATACTAATGAATTAATCCTGGAGAAAAATGGAAGATATTAACAGTATGTAAATTCTTAATTGTGCGCATCACTGGCATTAAAAATAGGAAAATATTTTTTCTCTGGAGCTAAAGCTGCTAAGCCATTAAAGTAAAATATATTCAACTAGTTATACTCCAAATTATCCTGACTTCTTTGAAATGTGAATTAAATGTCACAAAAACAAGCAAAATGTCATGGTTAGAAAAATACTGGCATAATAAAGATATTTGTTCTACAAAGTGTGTTGCTTTTTAAGGCTTTATAGTCTTACCGAAGAATTATTCATCCTAACTTTTCCAGAGGAGGTTACTATTAAGTGAGACGTGGCCAAGGCTTCAAAACTTTAGGAGATGTTTAAATCCTACTCCTAATTCTACTGATAGTGGGAAGAGACAGAAAATGTGACCAGAACAGTAACCGTGTTTGGAGGTGGAGGTTATGAGGGAGATAGATGGATACTAGATCCATGTGACTTAAAATTGTGGAAAAATAACTAAGGGGTCTATTCACTAAGCTGTGGAAAGATCTAGGCATAGCTTCGGCTGATCCTTCAGCTAGCTTCGGCCCCAGGACCCCTTCGGTTCAGTAGAACTGAAGGGCTGCTGTATGGGCTATTCACTATAGCCCGTACAGCTCCCGAAGTTGGCCGAGTGGCTCAGTTAAGGCATATGCCCCGGCTCGACTGAGCCACGGTGAAAGCCGAAGATGGCCGAATGGCCGGCCGACAGCCTGCTTCTGACAGCTGGGCGGAGCCAGCCGTCATCTCACAGCTGGCTCCGACAACTTGCAGAGAGATCGGCGTTCCTGGTTAGCAGCTAAATGACGCTGTCATTACACACTGAGAGCGGCCTCTCCGTGTTCTCAGTGTGTAATGACAGATGGCGTTCCTGGTTACCTGGTAACCAGGAACGCCATCTGTCATTCCTCCCCCAGATGCTCTGGGACTCTAATAGGCTCCCGGGAGAGAAACACTTTCTCCTAGAAAGGTCCACTCTGCTCGATCGAGCATAGTAAACCTTTCCCTGCTCGTTTTTTTTTTTTCTGACATCAGAGCCGTTGGCTGCCGTCAGAAGAAAAAAAAATCCCCATAGGAATGCATAGCTAGATTTCTATTGGCTATTTCAATTTGCAATAGCCAATAGCAAACTAGCTATTGCACCCGCCCACTGCTGCTGTCAATCAGCAGAGGGGACCTGCAGCTCTCCATCAGGTCCCCCTCTGGTGATTGACAGCAGCAGAGGGCGGGTGCAATAGCTAGTTTGCTATTGGCTATTGCAATGTGAAATAGCCACTAGGAATCTAGCTATGCATTCCTATGGTGTGTTCTTTTTTTTTTTTGACGGCAGCAAAACCGCCCGGCCAATAGAAATCAGTTGGGTGGAGCTAGCTGTCACTGCTAGCTCCGCACAATCGTTTTCCGAATGCCGCTCAGCGGCATTCGGCTATTTACTCACTGCTGTTCGGCATCTATGAGAATAGACTGAACAGCAGCGAGTAGCCTGCCGGAGGTTTGGCTTAGTCGATCCAGATGTTGGATCGGCTGAGTCGAACACCTTCTGCACTTCGGGTCGGCCGAACATGCTGAGCATGTTTGGCCGACCAGAAGCCACACAAACCCACCCGATGTACGGCTGATTTCAGCCGATATATGGCTGGAATCAGCCGTAGCAGCCTGAAGTGAATAGCCGAACAGCTTCGGGTCGGTTAGTCACTCGGCTGCCTACGGCAGCTTAGTGAATAGACCCCTAAGTGGTCATGGCAAAAATAAAGTGGCTTAGCCCTTTGTTCTACTGATTAGACTTCTTCAGGAGGTAATTTGGGCAGGTAGCACTCTGGGATTTATTCACTAAAGATTGATAAATGTTAAAGTGACACTGAACACAAGAGCTAAATCTTAAAAATGCAATCAAGCACTTTAACTATTAACAAAAATGTATCTTATTTGTGAATCACTCAGCTGTAGATCCTCAAATCATCTCTAATTTTGTGCAGACACTGTCCTTCATTCTGGAGTGTGGCTACTTGTGTTCCCTGTGGTTCCTCTGTGTGTTTTAAAGTGGCCACATCTCCACATTTGCTTCTGTTATAGTCTACAGTCTCACATTTAGTTAGCTAGTTTGTATTAAAGTTATAGTCTGATCCCGTGGGGCGTCACCTGCACACACACATTCATGGGTAGCTCCTTCCATGCCAGCACACGGGTGAGTGCTCACCTTCAGCGGGTCCAGTGGGTTGGTGCAATAGATGTGGAGGGTTTCTCACCTGGGGCAGATGTGGAGGGTCTCACCAGGGGCAGATATGATGTGACTTCAAACTAAAAGCTGTAGATATCACTCACCAGATCCACTAATCTCAGAAGAAATGAGAGGTCAGTACACAGCCAGATGGTTTTGTACACTCAATACCCTACAGGTAAAGATGTTACACCTTAATGAAATTACCAATCCTCTGTATACAGAAACAGGCAGTTGATGGATCTGACAGCTTCATACAGATTGGAGCATTGATGGGGTTTCCAGTCCTCTATTATGCACATAAAAACACACTTTATGACAAGTGACTCTGATGGAAGAATATATCCCAATACCCCCCTGCATGTTTTTTTTGGCCACGCTGCTGCCAAATTAGTAAATACAGTTGTGTTAAATCTGCGACAGCAGTGTCTGGTGGGCCCGGGAGGCGGAGGACACTGCCATCACTGCTTTAACACAGCCGCATCTACTAGTTTGGCAGAGGTGTGGCCGAAAAGAGCACAGAGATGGCGCAAACAGCCGTCTCTCCTTCCATGCGGGCTGGAAACGGCAGCAAGAGGATTGGTGAAGTGCTCCCCTCCTGGCTGCCGAGAGCCTGAATGGTCAGTCCACCCCTATATATGACTGACAGTTACACTTTAGCACTGATCCCCAAGGCAGGCTCCTAAAGACCTGACTATGCAAGCATTCCTCATTCCCCAGTCCCAGGTTTCTGGTGGGGGGTGCAGGTAAATAACTACTTTTTCATCACTCAGCAATGCAGTACTTTGATTGATATTTATTTCATCATGCAAAAACTGTACTAAAATTCATTTTATATTTTTTTGGGGGAACACATAGAGCTTTCTTTTGGTGGTATTTAATCACCACTGGGGTTTTTATTTTTTTACTATATAACAAATATAAAATATTTTACTATATACAAATATAAAAAACAAGTACCGAACATTTTGAAAAAACAGTTTTCCCTACATTATATTATGAAACATTTATTATTACCCATTTTTTGGGGTAAAATATAAAATATGGGGTCACGTCGGGCAAATAGACACCAAACATGTCAAGCCTTAAAATTGCGCTCACAAAATCGCAAAAAAAATAAATTGCAAAAAACTACCATACTCAAAACTGGCCAAAGGCAACACTTTTGAAGCTTTTACTGCTCATCAGTTTAGTGTTATCAGTGATTGATGGCCCTAGAATTATTGCTCACGCTCTGACATTTGTGTTGATATGTAACAGGTGCGGCGCAATCATAATTTTTGCATGTAGGCACGCATGTTTGCGTGTGTTTGTGGGGTGGAGGGACTTTAAACATTTTTTTGTGTTTATTTTTATATGTGACTTTAATTGTTTATGCTACTAACATTTTTTTTTTACACTTAACTTTATTACTATTACATAGGGGATTAATAAGCCCCCTATGTGATAGCCAATTTACAGTGGCAGGTCATCTTTATGGAGATATCAAGACCCTAATGTCACCTAGGGACCCCAGGAACCTGATGTGGCAGAGATCTGCTTTACCAGCTTCTCCCTGTCTTCTATAGCCAGGAATAACAGCTTAATGCGGAAGTGATGTAATATAATGTATATCACTTCCTGCATTCTGACACTGGAGAGGAGATCAGAGGAGGATCGTGTATTAAACTTCCTCTGATCTCCGATCACAGAGCTGCTGTGCTGGTCCCAGGCCCATACCAGGCACAGCGGAACTCGGAATCGGCGGCGGCGGAGTGGGCGCACACCCACATACAAAATACAAGCAAACAGGCATCTCTTCAGCCACTGCAACTCTTGTATTTAAACAGCCATTGCGTGCTGTTTGAAAGTTCAGCAGTCTTCCTGCTCCTGCGTGTGCTGAATGTTGCACACAAGAGGGGACAGGGAAGGATGTTTTAAAAATGCCTACCCACATATATAAGGTTTATGAACAGCCTCTGGATGAGAAACAGTTAATGTAGGTAAATATGAATATTGCATATTTTTTTCTCATATCCAACCAGCAGGTTTTCTCAGTTTCTCCTTACTCCATTTTGTAAACAGCTTGTAGTGTATAGGGCTCAGAAGTCCAACTGAAATTTACACACTGGCATTAATGAGCCATATCAAACAGTAGGAGGATTCAATCTGAGACAGAGGGTTTACATGATTTACTAAAGGGGTAAAACATATTTACTTTGTAAATTAATTTTCACTTTATCCAAGTCAGTTATTACTTGAATAGAAAATTCACTTTGCAAAGAATACCCAATCATGAGGAAGAAAAAGTAAGGAAATAAAACAATAGTTTTTCTTGATTTAATTTTTTCCATTGAATAGATGTCAGCATAGCTTCCACACATTTACCAAGCTAATATCTAATAAATTCCCTTGAAAAGTGAAAGATCCTTTGCAATGTAACAATGCCGTACTCCTTTAGTAATCAACCCCAGATGTGGGAACCAATTTCTGTTGTACTATGCTTTAGAAATCCCATTGTGCACTGGGAATCCTTTGTGAAGCTTGGACCCTTTAATGTATGCTGTATGGTGATATAAAAATGAAAATGAATATATATATATATATATACACACACACACACACACACACACACAGATCAGCGATAACATAAATGAACACCTGACTATGAGTAGGTTAGGTTTTTGCCACCAAAAACCCTGACCCATCAAGGCACGGACTCCACTACACCTCTGAAGGAATGCTGTAGTATCTGGCACCAAGCCGTCAATAGCAGATAAGTTGCGAGGTGGGGCCTCTATGTATCGGACCTTCCAGCACATCCAATAGATGCTCAATTGAATTGATGTTTGGAGGCCAAGTCAACACCTTGAATTCCTGACCACTACAAACCGGGAACATCCCTCAAGAGCTGCTGTTTTGGAGTTGCCCTGACACAGTCATCTAGCCATTACAATTTGGCCCTTCTCTAAGTCGCTCAAATCCTTACACTTCCCACTTGTTTTGCTTCCAACACATCAACTTCAGAGACAAAATGTTCACGTCCTGCCTAATATACCTCACCCACTTCCAGGTGCCATTGTAATCCAAGTTTTTCACTTCACCTCTCAGTGGTTGTAATGTTATGGCTGATTGGTGTGTATGTGTGTGTGTATATATCAGATATATTACAATAAATATCAGATAAAAGATATTATTTTAAAAACATATACTACACATATACACTAAAGTCACTGGCGGAATTACCAGGGTCACAGCGGTCACAATTGTGACCAGGCCCTGGCGTTCCGCCACTTGGGAGGGGCCCAGCGAGAAAGATGAGGGCCCCCCTAAATCATGACACTCTTTCCCTGCCATACAGCCACCCGCAGCATGTACGGGTGGCTGTGTGGTGGGGGATGGAGAGGCTGTCACCAGTTCCGCAGAATGTGCTGCAGGCACCGCCGGGCAGCACATTCTGCTGTGTGTGGGCCCTCTACACTTAGCTCCGCCTCCTGGCCGCAGAGACGAGGAAGAGGGCCCTGCAGGAGAGGAAAGGTAAGTCTGGAGTGGAAGGGGGGAGCGGGGAAGGGGGGGGATTTGTGATATTCTGTAGTGCTGACTTTTATTATAATGTATTACTGGGACTTTTAGTCCCGAATAGCTGGTGCTATTCTGCATTGCTGTATGATGATTATACAGCAATGCAGTATAGCACCAACTATGTAGGACTACAAGTCCCAGCAATGAATTATAGTGGGGGGGATGCTGGTGGTATTCTGCATAGCTGACTTTTATTATAATGTATTGCTGGGACTTGTAGTCCCGCATTGCTGTATGATGATTATACAGCAATGCAGAATAGCACCAACTATGTAAGACTACAAGTCCCAGCAATGCATTATATTTTAAGTAGGGATACACCAGTGTCAATACTGGGCATTTTCACGAGTACTCATACTCGTGAAAATGCCCCAGTACTAAACGCAGATACTGGTGTTTTGTCGAATTTGCCTACCTCAGCATCTGCGCTTGCGCACAGACCAATATTATGGAGGAAACCGGCATTTATTTACAAAGTATTTTGTTTAAATCGTTAATTGTGACTGTTAATAATATTTCATCCTTCATTCACTGCCATGGATGGCATAATATTAACGGTCACAATTATCCATTACAAACGAATACTTTGTAAATACATTTTGGTTTCCTCGTTAATCCCGTCTGTACATAAACGCAGATCCTGGGTAGGCATTCTCGACAGAACACCAGCACTAAAATTTTAAACAAGTGGCTGGCTGAGGTTCTGTGCTTGCTGGGGACCTTGACAGCCTTCCTGTTAACCATGCAGTGCCATGGCGGTTGGGGGGGGTTCATGGTTTCTTGCACTGGGGCCCTGAAGGTTCTAGTTACGCCTCTGACTAAACTATTAAAATTTTACTTTAAAATTTAAAGCATTCTGAGCACCTAAATATTATATTTTTTGCCTAGTGAAAAGGCTTTGAGGAGCTAGTGTCAGAACCACAAGGGAAAACTTTAGGGTTCTTCTTTTTGATTATATAAGCCATATAATAATTTGTGATTTTTGCTCCATATGCCACTTTGAGAATTCGTTACCACATTTTGGCAGCTTAATCAAATCAATGTACTGAATGCAAGCATGTCTATTTATGCTTATATGCACTTGGACACGTGTGTAGACAAACACGCACACACAGATACATACCTAGACCCATGACATGAGTGCTTGAGTCTGTGGAATAAATACTGTAGAGATCCTCCCCCAGGACAAGATAGAAGCATTGGATCCTGACCAAGTCATTTGTCTGACGATCTGTGCTACTGCATAAGCAGGATCACAGTGCCATCCAAATTCTCCAATCCTTTAGGATATGGACACATAGGCAGCCCTTTTCCATTAATTAAACTGGGTCTTATGCAAATCAGCCTGGCTTTGCATCCTAATCTCTAGGAAAGCGTTTGCTTACTTTCCAAAACACTTGTGTTCGTAGGCACATTGCCTGTGCTGGGCTAAGAATGGTCTGATGTTTTACAGTGCAGTTGCTTGTCAGCAAGTATTGTGCATGTGATTAAAAGGTTTTTTTCTAAATGTTAATCCCTTCTCTCACAGAGGTTGCTGACACTGTAGCACTTCAAATGCGTTTGGCAACATCTTAGTTAAATAGTTTTGTTATATCCAGAAATGATATACCAGTTATTTTTTTCCCGAGAGCGTTATCTAAAGCTTGCCTGAGAAAATAAAGTAACCGGCCAATATGTAGTCTTTAGTGGGATTTTCAATATCTAGTGAGCTGTAGGCTCCCACGTATGCTCAGAATAAGTGACTTTCACCAAATTCAGTGTTAGAAAAATCTGTTGCCACTTTAAGAGTTTGAAAGGTGAAAGAGATCAATTAAGGACTGGAAATCTAGTGGAGTGACTGCACGGCAAATAGCATCAAAATCGGACCAGAGTAAGCAAAGAAATGACACGTGGACTTAAAAGCCAGGAAATCAATTTGACAGTCTTTTCTAAATGTGCTGTACCTTGCCTAAACACCACTTCCAACTAGAATGCAATTTCAAGCCCTTTCGTGCCTTATACTACAGCATGAATTGCAATGTGCAGGAACCCATTGTGCACCTGCCAAATATAATTATTCTTTCTGCACCAAAGAGCAGGTTGCTGTGATTGTAATAATTTTGTACAGCACATTCATAATGATCATTTAACTTGTATTATGCCAAAGGGACTGAATAATGGCTTAGCTCATTTAATTTCTGTGTTTTTATATGTGCATATATGAGACACTGGGGGTGATTTACTAACCTAAACACACACACACACCAGGTGTGTGTGATTTTCACACCGCAAAACGTATTTATCAACCAAAAAGTCTCTAAAAGCATATTTCCACTAATGCCATATATGGAAAAATCATGCACATGATGCATATATAATGCTGCTTCACAGTTTAGACAAAAATGGTTAGCTCATGCATTTACAATCCTGCATTCATCAACGCAAGCAACATAACATAGAGCTAATTTACACCACATTACCTTGCAATTCATTGCAGGGCTTTGCACAACACACCTGCTGGGTGTGTACACACTACAAAGGTGTTTCGATTCCTCCCATAGATCATGCTGGGAGGGAACACACTACAGAGGTGTATACACGTTCGTGGTGTGTTTAAAAGGTTAGTAAATCAACCCCACTGTATCGTTATAACAAACCTTCTGGTTTAGACTGTAAATAACGTATACCGTAATAAAGCCTGCCCTGAAAACCATAGATCAGGACATAACTGTGAATGCAGCTAAAAAAAGTATTCTACTCAAGGTGCACCTGGGCTGGCCTACATAAAAATATTAGTCAATGAGATCCTCAGCCACACAAAAATAAATTAGCTGAAAAAGGATCATCTATGTGCTACATTCAACAACCCTAAAGCCTATTTCCAGGATACCGTTAACTCCCCTTCCCACCCTACCCTCCAAGCCCCCTCTAAATCCAAATGTACTTATCTAAAGCCATGGTCACATGATCCTATTGTACCGAGTCTTCTCTCTTCCTTTGTTTTCCATCCAGCAGGGATCTTTGGGTATCCATGTCACTGCCAATGTGACATGAACACTTCCTTTTGGCTGTCCAGCAGCAACATCCTCTCAAAATCCAGAAGAGTTCAGCATGAGATGACAGTAGGGCAGTGGCAGCCATGGGAGCATCTGCAGCACTAGATCAGCAGCACAATGGTCAAACACAGTCTCTTCGTGTCATCTATACTATTTATTAAGCAGGCAATGAGTGGTCAATGAGTGGATGCCGGAACGCAGAGCCAGGTGCTGTGTCACTCAACAACCAACATCACCGCCCCCCCCCTGTAAATGTTTCATGGTTGGGGGACAGCACTGAGACTGCAGTGTTGCAGTGGACCAGAAGACTCCCGGAGAGTTTGCTGTCTGGAGATCAGTGTCCCTGGTTAGCTGGTAACCAGGGACGGTGATCTCTCTGCAAGTGGCCAGAGCCAGCCGTAAGATCACGGCTGGCTCTGCCCATCCGTCAGAAGCAGGCTGTTGGCCGGCCATTGGCCGGCCGCTCAGCCAGCTTCGACCTTCAGCGCGGCTCAGCCGAGGCATATGCCTTCGGCTCGACTGAGCCACTCGGCTAAGTTCGGGAGCTGTACGGGCTATTGTGAATAGCCCGTACTGCAATCCTTCAGTTCTACTGAACCGAAGGGGTCCTAGGGCCGAAGCTAGCCAAAGGATCGGCCAAAGCTACTGCTAGATCCTTCGGCTGCTTCGTGAATAGACCCGTTAGTTTTGGACTCCAGCAAATCTGTCTTACGCCCTACTTGAGTGCCTACATATCACAGTTACCAGCAGGGATTACATAAAAGAAGTGATTGATTGTACAGGGAAAATGAGACTCTAGTAAGGCAGCTTTAGCATTCATTTGCAGCTATCTGTAATAATAATAACCCCAGGAAGACGTAAAGAGAGTTTTATTTTTCATGAAATTATTGGTAGCTCAAACCTTATGAGGAGCCTCACATTATAACTGCTAAGAAAAGTCCTGCGTCATCTACCTCTAGGGACACTTTGAAGGTGTAAGCATGTCATTTCCACTTTTTTATGTTTATTTTTTTAATATCCTTATTTATAAAAAAATCATTTTTTTTTTTATTTGGGTGAACATATAGTTGTTTTGTAGATATTTATTTTTCTTTATTTACTGTGGTCAAAATACATTGTTTATATTTTTATGTCAGTTAAAATATGAAATATTGCATGGTATTTTAGAATTTTATAATCAGCAAAGATAGAAGGGGGCCTTAAGGGCTTGTTCACACTGAATGTGGTGCGTTCCAGAGCAGTAGCTGCTGAAATGCACCACAATCCCTCACAAAACTTCTCCCTGCGTTCTGGGGTGGGAGGGGGCGTGGCGGTGCATTGAATTCAATGGTGCCGCTTCCACGCCCCCCAACCCGCAGTGCGATTGGACGTGTTCTGTTCCACTGCAAACGCTAAAAATGCTGCTTGCTCTATTTTTTGGGCTTCCAGTGAAATGGAATGCAGGCAAAGTTTTGCCACGCATCTGATCGCACTGTGGGCGGGGGGGGATGCCATTGAATTAAATGCACCGCCACGCCCCCTCCCACCTCAGGGGGAAGTTTTGTGAGGGATTGCGGTGCATTCCAGCAGCTACCGCTCTGGAACGTACTGCATTCGGTGTGAACAAGCCCTTAGGTCATCCAAAGCCTGTGTAAATGTCTGTTGTAAATGAATATTGCTTACAAAGATCAGTAGTTAAATTGTATCTAAGTTTAAAAGCAAAAAAAATAATATTGCAGCTTACAAATTATTAAATGTGGTGGCTGTTTTTGTTTCTTTTTTTAGGCTTTTTTTGCCCTGTATTTCTCCTGTTTATTCAGCCAGTAATCATCTGCTATTTTTCAACTTCTGTAACAGACCAAGCTGTCTAGGAAAAGTGGCAGATAGAAGGTTGAAACAAACCATTTAGCACTGATAGGGTTGCTTACAATGGTCAGTCTATACTGGGTTTTTTAAAACTTTTATCCAAAAAGTAAAAAACTGTAAAGGTTGCTGTAACTGCTTAAAAAGTGTCAGCTGGGTTTCTGAGTTAATTTGTTAGTCAAGTCCATCTAAATCAACTAATCCATCTATCACTACCTTCTCCACGGGTTGACAATGTTGCTGTTCAACAGTGGCATTGTGCCACTGGGTGGAGCTGAGAAGATTAGGAAATACTTATTTCCTATGCATCTAATCTCCATCTAATGGCCGAAAACAGTATTACATAATATATATTCGATCTGAAAAGAAAATATATGTAAGAATGTTCATGTTTGCATATATTGGCACAGTTCAGAAAGATTTGCGGATAGAATGGAAATCTGTTGGTATGCATTAAATTTGTAAAGCAAAGCTTGTACAGGTGTAATATAATAACGCATACACTTTAAAAAAAATTATACCATAAAACCTGACCCCAAACCATTTAGTTTCACTTTAAACAACAATGCAAACAAATCCGTATGAGAATGAGTTATTAGAACTGTTTTTTTTGTGTACTTTCACATATACCTCTCCCTTTCTCTGTGATATAAGCACCATTTATCTTCTTCAAATTATTCCTATTAGCTGAACTAACCTCTAAATGATATACATTATTTTCCGGCCCTCCCTACCGTTCTCCCACATACACATCACGTATAATAGCGCAATGATTCTATCCATCTGTCAATGATGTCTCACATTGACAGGTCCATTTTACATATGCATTAGTAGAATCCATTTCAGTTTCTTCCACTGATACTTGTGATTGTTCATTATTAAAGCCTCCTGAGATATGTAATGCTTTCCGGTATTATAGAAACAATAATATAAAGTTAGATGAAGGTGGCACCAGTATTAAAGGAAATCAATAGAGTTTAATACATTTTATGTATGAATAGCATTATGACACCTCAGCTCCTAGACCCGAATGGCATTCGGGAGCTCACGAATGCTATTGCGTTCTATGACAGCTCAGAATGTCAAATGGGTGGAACAAGCCCTGTGATTGTTTACATTCTGCCCGTAGTTGTCCTTTATGGCGAGTCTTTATCAGATCCGGACAGATTTACTTTTTTTATTTCAGCGGGTCAGCAAGTGACATTCATGAGGATTGACACTGGATTACATTGATGGATCCATCTTTTTTTTTTTTTAAATAAAGGAATTGTCAAAAATTGACTATTTGTGTTGTTTTTTTCAATTAAATTACTTTTTTAAAATGCGTGGTGTGTTTATTTACTTTTACCCTTTGGTGAATGAGTAGGGGAACAAGTACCCCTTACTCATTCAAAAGGGGAACGGCAGTATTTGGGTACCTCTTAAAGAGGTACACCAATGCAAATAAGCCCCCCTGCCCACAGACCCCCACAAACGCCGGGTCAGGGTTGTGGAGAAGAGGCCCTTGTCCCCATTAACATGTGGAAAATTTCCAAGGGGGGGGGGGGGCTCAGTCATCATCCCTTTCTGCCCTGCTAGGCCTGTGCTCAGATCAAAGGTCTGGTAGGAATTTTAGGGAGGGTTTAAAGGGCCTGGTATGACTTTTGGGGAACCCCACACACTTGTTTTTTAACTTGGGGGGTCCTGCCTAACTTTTTTACCAGACCTAAAGGGTCTGGTATCAATTAGCGGGGGGACCTCACACTTTTTTTTTCCTCTTCTGCTGCCTGTAAAAAAAAAAAAAAATCATTTTTTTTCTTTTGTCTGACGAAACTCCGTACATACTACTGCTAATGAAAGTTTGAATTTTGTCCAAATTTTGTCCGAATACGGAAACAAATTGACTTTCGGATCCCGAAAAAGGAATTAACGAAAAATCCAAATTAAAAAAAATTAAACAAACCCTATATTCTAAAGCAGTGGTTTAGAATTTACTTTTTCCAAATGATACTATGCTGATCTTATAAATAATTGTGTTGATCTATTAGAAATTCCTACTAGCATCTTGAAGTATGTATATGTGCAGTAAGGATATAAGACTGTTAGCTACTTTAGGAAAACAGGTTGACTGATTCTGTCCTCTTTAAATTATACACATAATAGCACTATTTATGTCATATGAAATCCAAGTACTACATCATTTTAAAAAAAACTGTTTACCCTGCATTATGTTAAAAAAACTTTTTTTATTATCCAATTTTTTGATAAAATATAAGATGGGGTCATATCGGGTAAATAGACACCAAACATGTCAAGCTTTGAAATTGCATGTGCCCACGAAATTGCAAAAAAACTACCATACCCAAAATTATAGGCCATAAGCGACGCTTTTAAAGCTTTTACCGCTCATCAGTTTAGTGTTTAGTGATTGATGGCCCAAGAAATTATTGCTCTCACTCCAACGTGCGTGGTGATATGTAACATGTGTGGCGCAATGGGCACAATCGTCATTTTCACATGTAGCTGCACCCGACGCATGTGTGTGTGTATTTGGGGGCGGGGACTTTAAAAATGTTTTGTGTTTTTTAAAATTTGTTTTTATATGTGACTTTAATTTTCTTTGTAACCTTACATTTTTTGAAACTTATTTTAGTTAACTTTTTTGCTATCACATAGGGGGAGGAGAAGCCCCCTATGTGAAAGCCAATTTACACAGAGTGATCCTCTTTATGGAGACATCAAGTGTCTCTAAGACCCCTAATGTCACCTAGGCACCTTCACCAGCTTCTCTCCAGCTACAGCAACCAGAGAATTACGGATGTAATATACCTCACAGAATGGGGAGGAGATTAGAGGGAGATCATGTAGTGATCTCCCTCTAATCTCTTGTCACTGAGCCGCTGTGTCGGTCCAAGGCCCGCCCCGGGCACAGTGGAGCTCGGGATCGGTGGGGGAGCACACCCGCACGCATAATACAAGCAACCAGGTGTCTCTACAGATGCCAAAATGCTTGTATATAAACAGCCATCACTGGCACTCGCATGAGCGGGACAGGGGAGGCCGTTTAAAAATGCTTGCCTGATAAAAGGGTCCTGTGTGTCACTCAAATGTTGTACTTGCATTAATTGTGATGTGAGTGCTATGATAAGTGTTTGGACTAGATGATATGAATCCATAGTGTAGTGGCAACATATATTCTCTTCTATGTTGATATAAGTTAAACAGCTACCTGTTGTTACAGCACCTTCCTACTCCAGGCTTTTCCGAGTAAGGAGTGCAATGGAAATATAATGAGTGACTCACTGATGATCGGCAACCAATCAGAGTGGTTCCTGATCATATGCATACTATGTGAGTTCTGACTTAGTAATCACATGCAGGCTGGAGACTTTAGTGATAAAAACTAAAGCATACAGATGAACACTGCCACATTCAAGCTTCAGTGTTCATCTTTGGTGCCATCTGTTTAATAGTGTAACTCTCAGATACGGTTGCATTATTAAAAATAATAATGGATTTATTACAAAATAGAAGAAAATATACATTTGCATTTACCAGCCTATAATAAAAACAGAGCAAGGTACTTTTAATAAAGCAGTGAAGTAAATAAAATTATTATGGGTCCATACAAATATAACAATTTATTAAGTATGCAAATTAGTAGTGTTATTGTTAAGTTAACCAACACATGCTGACACTATTAAATTTGGCTTAGGCATATGTAAACCTCTCAAAACAAGTACAGGTCATCCTTATTCTTTTAGCAAAGATTACAGTTACAGACCCAGAACTTGCTCCAGATGGGTTTATTTAATTGAATATCAATTTTAGGATATGATCGATTATATTTTTAATTGTTTTTGTTTTAAATAGTCGTAATCAAAAAGGTATCTGAATACTCACAAAATGATATGTTTTATAGTTTCTTTATTATACAGTGGTCCAGGTTGGCATTTACTTTTATGGATAATTGGTGTACAGCACATACTGTACTTTATAAACCTTAAAGCTGCATTAGTGAAAGTTATTGTTGAGCTCACATCCAACATTGTTACTGTGAAATTGCTGCTTTTTCTGGCTTGTTATACTCATACTGACAACCAAGCTCACGCATTAGGCTCATAGGGAAGGTCACCTGGAAACCTGCGACCTTCAGGCATTTTTAAATGAATACGTCCTGCTACAAATGATTTTCAACACAGCTTGAATGTTAAGTCTTTTGCTTTCCAGAAATGAAAAGAAGAAAAAAAAGATTGAACCAACCCAATGTCCTTGAAGGTCATCCCTCCTAAATGAAGCTTTAAACAATGAACATTATGATAGCTTCCATTTAATTACTATTAATAGATGTGTATCATTTTAATAACATCAAACCTATAATGGCTTACTATTATTTTAATAAAACTAAAATGAAAATGATCTTGTATTAAAAGAATACATTTAAGAAAATTAACATAAAGCACAACTAAAACGAGCTTGTTGCAGTTTGCATTGATTATGTTACATCCAATAGGTTAACAACTGATATGTTATAACTGGTATGTGTTCTTCAATATCAGACTCAGTTTTGGAATGATGCAGCATTTGTTTTGTTTATGCTAACAGCAGGGCTCAAAATTTCAAGTCCTGAGCTACTAGCCAGGCCTTAAGAGTTACTCGCCACCAGCTGCCCCACCTAACCCCAACCCTGCCTCGGCCTTAACTCCACCCCTAAACCCACCCTCTTAAATAACAGTATGGAACCAAACATTTTTTAAGTTACATGGTTCATAAAAGCCAAAGGGTGAACAATTCAAAATATTTTATCAAATAAAGTTTGTATTCAAAATATTATCTGTACTTTGTAAAGCAACATGCATGCTATCATTGTGCAAAAAAGCAAAAGACTCACCACTCCAATTCCACCAGAATGCAGATCAATACAGACATCGGGTGCAGGAAGCAGTGTGCTCCCACTTGTCAAACAATATCTCTCCAATCAGCCACACAAAACCGAGGTCCATAAAAATCTAACTTTATTGTAGTAAATTCCATGAAAAGTTCAAAATACAAGGTATACACCACCATATTTTCTCTCTCCCCTCCATTGCCTCCGACTCATTTCACCACCTGGGCTTAATTAAAGAGGTCATGATTAAGCCCAGGTGGTGAAACGCGTGAGAGGCATTGGAGGGGGAAATATATTATGGTGGTGTATACCTTGTATTTTAAACTTTGCATGGAATTTACTACAATAGATTTGGATTTTTATGGACCTCGGTTTTGTGCGGCTGATTGAAGAGATATACATGATATCATTGATTGTGATCTAAATGGTTGCAAGAGTCACCAGTCTTCTAAAAAACCACAGGAAAGGTTTTTTAAGGAAGGCTAGGCTTTGGTTAAAACTTGAATATACTATAGCTGTCCTTGGCACCATTAAAATGGACACAACACATACATACACAGTGTCTGGCAGTTTTTTTGTCTAGTGAACAGTCTCAGTTGAGGAAGTGTTACAACATTTTCAGATTTGTGTTTTATGCAATAAAAGGAGTAACAAGAGTTAGAAAGAGGTAACAGTAATTATGGTTATACTATTTATATCACTCAAGTAGGGTCGCTCACCCCTTTAGTGATAGCTCTCTTCTGTACAAACAAGAGTGGATTTTCTCACTAGCAAGCATTGCCCTGCACAGATAATGATAGATAAAAAAGATGCACTATAGGAAAGTTTGTGACCTACTGCAACTGAACCAATATTGTTTCATTCTAAACTAACTCAAGTGAAATTGATTACTATTGGCTGCTCTTGTTGGATGTATGGGTGAGTATCACCATTGCTCTTTGCATTGGCTTTCAGAATCAGTTTGATGATGTTTTATCTGCTTACAAAGACACTGAAAACAGACTTTTATGAGCAGAGTGTATTAACTTCAAATGCCTGTGTTTATTAGTACAGAACATTCAATAGCTATGGCTTACAGAAATAAATCAGATATAAACTGAGATGACTATGAACCAATGAGAACCTAGAATGCAATACCAGATAATAGTCTCAGACCACACAAAGTCATCCTAGCAGGATTCCAGCTATTGCCAGGGCCTCAGACAACTAGGTGTGCACAGTGTAGGCACCTGTGATGCTCATCTAGCTTCTGGATCTATGATGGCAACTGAAAGCTTCAACTGACACTAAACTCAGGAGTCAAACCTTAAAAATGCATTTAAGTACCCAAAATTAATAACAAAATGCAGCTTATCTGTAGTTCCTCAAATCATCTCTGAATTTGTGTTATAATCGCAATACAAATTAAATAACTAATTTTGAGATTGTAGTCCATCAAAGGAGAGAGCTTGAACAGAGAGAGCTTCTTTACAACACACACATGGACCATGGGAAACAAAAGTAGCCACCCTACAGAAGGGAGGGCAATGTCAGCACACATCCTGAGTTGATTTGAGGAACTGCAGCTGAGTGATACACAAATAAGCTACATTTGTGTTAATAGTTAAGGTACTTGATAGCATTTTTAAGATTTCATTTCTGAGTTTAGTGTTACTTTAAGATGCATTGCCATTTACTTTGCTCCATTTTCCAGCACAGGGATAATGTATGGACATCAGACACTGCATTGTTTCTTTAGAGTCTGTTCCCACTCGTGTGTTGGAAAAATTTTCTGTGTGTTCTTTTCAGGTGCTCTGCAGTTTGCCATCAAAGTCAATTCAAAATGAGTCCTTTAAAAATAAATCTCAGCGTGCATCACCATATGGCAATTATATGCATCATATAGATTGATGAAAACACATATATAATCTGATAATGTGGTATTGTCACTTAGTTAACTTTGCCTAAAATATATTTCAGCTTGACACCTGATTTTCCTATCAAACTCTAATCACATACCTTAATGAATTATATGTGCACTTGGCTTAATTGAAGAGGTTAAAGAATCTGAAGAGGTAGTGTTGAAGACAAGCAGCCATTTTGGACTTTGCATGTGCAGACAATGCTGAGGCAGTGAGCCTTAATTTGTTCCATTTTTATAACTCTCTGATCTTGTGAGGTGCAGCACAAGGAAAGAACCTTTGTGAATTATTAATGTGCTTATCTGCCTTGCTGCAGAAACATTAGCACATTTCACACAGGAAGCTGTACTGAAATGTTCAGCCCGTGCTCCAATCTAATGAAATAAATAAATGTCATATTTATTATCTCTTTGCATTGAAATTGCTTTCTTAGGGGAAAAAAATAAAATTAGGCAATTTACTGAGTTCATAATTTAAATTCTTTCTTTTCACCCTATAAAGAAAAACAAAGTTCTAATATGCAATACTTCATAGTAATAAAATTGGTTGTAATTCTCTCTCTGCTGAAGGTAAACCACTGGTTATAAAAAACCTTTGACAGCCCTACAAGTTACATCAGGGCAGTAAATGGGTCACTGCTTGTAAATACTGCTCATTGTGCTCAGCTGCAAACTGAAAGTAGAATTCCACATAAAAAACCTCAGGTTTGGGAGTACGCACACAAGGTTTGGTTCTTGCTGTATTTGTATTGTTTACTAGGGATGCTAGCATCGGAATCGGGCCCGATACAGTGCATTTTGACAAGTACTCCGCCGCCCACCGGAGCAGCAGTGACGCTCGGCGAGGTAAGTAAGAAAAAAAAACCCTGCAGCGGCCAGTCAGCACTGGTCAGGTAAGAGGAGCTCCAGGTGAGGTTCTAATTTAGCTGGCTGGCACCTCTAAGCCAGCTAAATTAGGACCCCACCTGGAGTTCAACTATAAGCTAAATGATAAAATATTCCCCCATGGCTGGCCTAGAAGCACCAGCTGTTGTTTGACTAAGTAGGTTTCCTGGATCACCTATGCGGAGGCTCCATATTTGTTGCTTTAATATGTCTTTGAATGATATTTTTATTCAGAAATCTAAACCAGGTAATGTATCCTGCAACCAAGCAGCAGTTGGCTTAAGTGGTAATGGTAAAACCTGCAGGTCTTTAGGTCATGGAGAGTAGCACAGCCCCAGAATGGGATCATACCCTGTCCCCTTCCCTAACACAGAAAAGAACATTAGGAGCACAAACTTGTATTCATGCAAATGGAACAAAAGAAACTGTAGGTGTAAAATGCATCTTGAACCAAGAAGAAACATGGGTCTTTTTTTACTTGCATGAGATGAAAGTGGATTTATAGTCTTTGTAATATTTTTAGGTCTAAAAAAAGAGATAAGCTCGAGCATGATACACTGTTATTATTGTTGGTTAAGGTTGAATTCTAGGCACATACAAAAGACACACATTGATTCAGATTTGTATTTATTACTACAGGGCTCAAAATTTCAAGTCCTGAGCTACTAGCCAGGCCTTAAGAGTTACTCGCCACCAGTTGCCCCACCTAACCCCAACCCTGCCTCGGCCTTAACTCCGCCCCTAAACCCACCCTCTTAAATTATCTTATGAAATTACACTTTTAAATGTTGAAGGCAGAATAAAGTTACAAAAAAAAAATATTAACAACAACAATATTAACATAAAGCAATGTAAACATTGCGGCCCTCCGCATCCCCAACATATAAAATAAATACCCTCCCCCCTGTTCTCTGCCTCCCCCCATATAAAATGATACCCCACCGTTCTCTGCCCCCCACATATAAAATA
>NW_017306605.1:160293-173482 GCF_000935625.1 Nanorana parkeri
TATATATATATATATATATTTATGAGCATTTTGCTCTCTACGTGGTAATGGTAACAAAAACCTTACATTTTAATCTTCATTCTAATATAAGTCCCTTAATTACACTTAAAAACATGTGAACATAGTCATTCCTTAATTCTTTGATTTGACAAATTAATATTTTATATTATAATCAACTTCAAACATAGTGACCTTTATTTTTCATTTATGTTAATGATACAGTGAGCAGTCCTCTAGGTTAAATTCCATGTGTTTGCTTATTGTTTGGTAATTAGCAAAATTAGCATATCAAACGATTCAGCTTGTCTCAGAACATTGAACTTTCTATCTAGCTTTTTTTCATGTTACATTGCCCTCCTATACAAGGGACAGAAAGGCTTAAGTGGATTGTGAAATAGGATCAGCAGATCCATCTGCAAACTACTAAAAATCCATTGTTTTATGTAATGAGCTCATTGCTGCAGTAATTTCTCCACTACGGGGTGGCATTGCTTCCTAAATGGCCAGATGCTGATTTTTACCTTTAAAATGTAATGTTGTCTTTGCAGCGTACCTAGAAGAAAAAAAATTGCTTTGCATAGCAGGCTTCTCCAGATTCTGGAACCATATTTCAGTTGTAGAGAGCCCTAAAAGGGGTGTGCTCTAATAAAGAACAAACAGTGACTAGTTACTGTCTCTTCCCACAACTTACTATTAGTTAGCAAACTCACCATAAGACTTAGGTGAGAGGTATGTGGGGGACCGTCATAGCCTGAGATCATGGGAGCACATTAGGACTCAAGTAGACAGGTGCCTTCAAATGCTACCTGTTGCATTTGAACGAAAGCTCCTGATTTGCCTGCATTGTAAATGCATCTCAACAGGACCAAGGCATCCAAGGAAATGCATAGCCTCCGATGCAGTTAGCACCACCACACCATCAAAATTAATGGGTATCTGCAGATGTGCATTTATCATGCACTTTAAATGCACCGCAAACACAGAAACAATGGCAGTCTAAATGAGCCATTGAAGTGTCCCAGCTTTAGATGCCAGGGTTCTATAGAAAATAATGGGCCTGGCATTAAATAGTTATCAGTTTAATGCAAAGTATACATTTAATTTTTATTTTAGGCACAGGTTTGCTTTAAGGTACCCATAGATACAACATGATTATCATTGGATCCTGACAACGTGAACAATCTCTGTGATTGTTCATTCTCAAGTGTATCTGTGTTTTCCCCAGAGCCAAGAGAATGATTCATTCACCATCAATGTTTTTAAAAGGATAGGAACATACAAAAGGAAATGACTGTTTAGTGTCATTGTGGAGAGCAACAGTTGACCTTTATAAATGAGCCACACAAAAATAATTGACTTAATATACCATGAACAGCTTAGGAACCCAGTAATTGTTGGGTTGTAAGGCAGTTGCTGGATTTTTTGACTGAAGCAATGAAAAAAAGATAGCTGTATATGGCTAACTTTACTTGTTCTAGGATAACTTTCTTACATTTAGTCACATAGTCACACGATTATACACAAAAAATATGCTCCCTCTAGAGTAAAAAAAAGTATATCTACAGCCAAAACTTTATTTTTATTTTGAAAGAGTAATGGAGGGTGAAAACCACTGTCAAGTTTTTTTTCTCTGTCTGGGTCTAATTAGGGAGATTTCCCTTCACTTCCTGTGATATCAACAATAAGTAAGAATACAGCTTTCTAATGTGAGGGAAATCCTCTCTTAGTCAGATGTCATGGGAAGAAGTGTCCCCAATGGAAGATTTCCCCTTTATTCCTGTTCTGGTGGCAATTGTAGATGTACCCTAAATTTAATTTCCAGTGACATTTGGTGATAAGCACAGTTAGCCCTCATTCACACTCAATTTACCTTAAAAAAATATAGCAAATAAATTTGCTACACAAGCCACGTTGAATTGAAGAGGTCATTGTTAATAAAACTAAATTACAATCTGAAGCTGCTGCAATTCACTCTTTAAAAAAAAAAAAATGATTGCAATATGACCATTGAATGTTGGTGTACCAAATGCCGCCTTCTGTAATTAGCTCATAGATTTTGCCAGAAGTGACATTTTAGACATCCCCTTCAATAGAAATCTAATTTTTAGTAAATACTTCCAAATGGTTAAATACTTACTGCATCTTACCTTATTAAAACACTAGCCGTAGATCAGGTTGTTATAATGCATGTTAGCACATTGCATTGCCATTTATTTTGAAAAGCACCACAACATACTAACGCAATGCTGCTCCAACACACATGTTGCAACACACTACAACATACAGGAATGCACTACCACACATTGTGGTGCACTGCATTGCCAAAAATGCTGCATGCCCATTTTCTTGGATGCTTTGGTACATTGCCAGCTCATTAATTTGATTGGTATGTCGTAACACAGCACAAGTTAACATGCAAAAAATACCAAAGCAATGCAAACCAGCAGAAAAGTGTGCCCTCACCACTCCATCCAAATCTAAAAAAAAAAATATTTCCTTTAGTTATTAACTTTTAATAGCAGAGGCTGCTATACGCTGTCTGGTAATTGGGTTTTCATAGAAACAAGAGCACTGAGAAGTCTTCTTCAACTTGGAGCATGCACCCTGCAGTAATAGACTTTGATTGGTTCCCTCTCTCCCATACTCTTATAGGGAGATGGGAAACAATAACATTGTATTGGTTTGCAGGGTGCATTTACCAATTTAAATAAAACGCCTTAGCGCACTCCTTTCTATGGAAACCCATTTGCTGATTGGGCAGTTTACAGTAGCTTCTGCTTTGGAAGGTGTTTTTTTTATTCCAAAATAACACAAAGGCCCTGGAGGGAGTACATTTATTTGTTGTGTTTTGCTCTTATCCTAAAAACTAAATTTCTAGAAAACATAACAACTAGTGAAGGCAGTTTTTTTTATTCATTAGAAAACATGACATTGTAAGTAGCTGAAATATACTTGGTATACCTAATTGATTCTACTGTATGAACATGCGCCGACAAGAAACAGACAAGTGGAGAAAGCACAGTGAGCAGAGTGATGAGCTGATCAGTCTGCTGCTGACCCTTTATTGCCCAAATACAGGTCAGGACTCAATGGGCAGAAATACAAATCCTTTGCCAACTCCCATACATATATTTCAACTGTCTATTTATTTGTTTGCCCGAAGCTCAGCTTTAAATGACATGTTCTACTCCAGTGGGATATTATTTTCCTTAAAGGCTGGTCATGTCAAAGTTGAATTTACCCAGAAGTTCTTCCTTCATCTGGTGAGGGATAGTAGCATACATTTCTCAGGGACTATTGCCTGAAGTATCTCTGCTTGCAATTCTTAAAGTCAGAATTTAGCCAAGGCTATGAAATACGCCATTGTAAAAATAACCAATAACAATGATTAAACCTAACACAACACGAAAGAAAGTATGAAAAACGAGGAGACTGTGAAATGCATTTTTTAATTTCCTTCTTCAGGGATGAACAATCCGTTAAACAATCCTTTATAAAATGATTAGTCTTATGGTAATAAATACATGAATTTATTGAGAATTTCATGGATATGCACCTGAAGAAATAGCTTTACATTCAAAGGTGCATACTAGTAAAAGTAAATTCTAATATATTTAATGATCCATCTGTTTGACTTTTAAAAATGACCAGTGATCAATTGCAGGGACATTTGAAATCCATGGTGAAACGTAACAGTGAGATCTCTCTAGAAATTAAGTTAAAGAACTCAGAAATTTAAGAATCAACCTATATAATATTAGGTTAATGATTTACAGCCATTAGTGCCTGGATATGAAATGTAAAAATCAGTTTCCAGGACCTGTGTGTTGGGTACATTGTGTTGCTTTGTCTGCTGAAGGTCACATTACAATGTCTAGTGCAGCATTTCCTAGACTTTGGTCATTTCTATTTCCAAAACAAGTTTTGAGGGTTACCATGTGAGGTATGAAATGCTATGCATACCACTGACCTTCCCTGCTTCACCTGCACTGGATGACACTGCACAGTATATATGATAAATCCATTCACAAAGTGACACTGCCCGCTCAGTTCCTGAGAATTCCTGATTGACTTACATTGGTTGACAATCTGGTATAGGTTAAATTTTTTTTGTCAAAACCACATCTAAAAACATAATGCAAGCACAGACACATGTCTTCAGCTCTCTTTTATAAATCATATCTAATTGAGTTGTAGCTCTTTTGTGATCAAGCCCATGTAGCTGAATCCATAAAATGTATGACATCTATTGATCTATCATTAACAATTGCAGAGAATAACTGACCACACAATGGTGTACCTTTACCTTACCTATAAAGTTATGCTTTTGTTGTGCCTATTATTTATTTGCACACTGGAAATGCATTCACCACACCCAGCTCATTTTAGTGGACTTCTCTACTATACAACATTTCCATTACACTAGCAAATGTAGCACCCACAATACTATAAATGTAGAATGGAAGAAATGTGCACACAAATCAACATAAAGGTGATTTATTTTTTCTTTATTTCTTTCTTTCTTTGTTTTTTTGCATTTTTTTGTGCCTCACTTAACATTAGTTGTCCTTCAGCTGTTGGCACATTTTTATTAGGAATTCACCTTTTGCTCAGTTCTTGTTTATACAGTAATAAACCTAAGCCATTTTGCAGTAAGCAAGGGATAAAGAAGTCTGGCTTGAATGATAATTTGCTTCAGGACAGCACCTAAAAACACAATCAGATCTTCGTTCCACTCAGCTGCTCACCATCGTTGATGAGAACACTAAAGTTTCAATAAGCATGTAGACAGGCCTAACACAACAGTGTTTTCATTAATCTGCTTCTACCCCTGAATGACGACTATTATGCGCATTTAAGATATAGCAAAGATGTAATTCACATTTCTAGATGGAAATTGCTGAATATTTAGTTGGTTATTGAGGTAATAGCTTTGAGTAGGTGTAATGTTAGAAGGGAAAGCATGCAAGAAAATAACAGCTTAAAGGGAACTCCATATGCATGTGTTTTTCTTTCTTGATGCCAGTTCTGCCACCTAATGTTAGAGATTAGCATGGGCCGTGCATCCTGTGTATGTTTAAGACTACCTGTCATGAGACGTCAAAGCATTAAAAGCAGACATATTAAATTATGCTTGGGAATTTAGATTTTCCAACACAAACTGAATTTTTCTTATTTCAAAATCTCTTGTCCAGATATTTTTCACTAAGCTAGGTGTTTCCAACCCTTTTTAATTTTATTTACCATTTCAGTTTATTTCTATTTCATATTTGTATTAAACTGAGAGTTCTGCTGGAGCTACATGGAGGTAAGCATGTTAGGGACACCTTACCCATAATGCTGCCCTTATCCCCTGCCAATACCCCTTGCCTCGATTCTATAAAACTATGAGGGTTATTCACAAAGCTGCCGAAGGTCGCCGAGTGAATAACCGACCCGAAGTGAAGTGAGCCGAATGCTGTTCGGCTATTCACTTCAGGCTTGTACGGCTGGTTTCAGCCATACATTGGCTGAAATCAGCTGTACATCTGATCTGTCATTGCATCTGGGCTGAGCCAGCCATGAGATCACGTCTGGCTCCGCCCAGCTGTCAGTTGCGAGGCTTTCGGCTGGTCGTTTGGCCCGTTTTGGGTTTCACTTTGGATCAGTCAAGCCGAAGCATATGCATTTGGCACGGCTGAGCCACTCGGTCAACTTTGGGAGCTGTACGGGCTATTCACTATAGCCCATACAGCTCCCAAAGTAGTAGTCCTTCGGTTCTACTGAACCAAGGGCTCCGGCAGCCAAAGCTAGCTGAAGGATCAGGTGTTTGCTTTGGTGTGCATGTATCATGAGGAAAGTAGTGATACAGCTCTCTATTAGTTATATGATAATATACATGATGCATGTACATATTGCATATATGTGTTTAATACATATTAGGTTTTGCAGTTGTGTAGTCATAGCAGTATTTGGTTACTTTCTTAGAGAGGTGCTTATTTGGCTTTATGATAGGAGAGTTGGCCATTTTGTTGGGGATGCCCTCCTGAGTATCTGGTGTCAGTATCATGGTGGTTTCCAGGCCCTCTTGCCATTTAAGGCTTCCTAACATGCACTGCTGTGAAGTATTATAGATCTATTACTAAAGGCAGTACAGTGACCATGCAATTAACTTTGTGTTAAGTCTTGGACTATGCTCCATCCCATCAAATATCAAAGAACAGGAAGGGGGTCATGTAAACCTGACAGAGGCAAGATGAGGAAGATGCTTTTGACCCTGTCCATTCCGTGCAATTCTAAATATTCACCACCCACATTCATTTTACATATTTTTCCCCAGCTGGCCTTGGATATCTAGTGTCTGCTTTTATTTTAGTTTCATTATTTATTAATTTAATTACAAGCAAAGTGACAGGTGTTGTAGCATAAATTAAAAAAAAGTATCCAGTAATCGCCAATTAAAAAAAACAGTGGAGGTTAAGAAGAGGATGGCTTGAGGTCCATTGCCTGTCAAATTGCAATCATCTGGTGATTCTACCTGCTGAATTTATTCACAAGTTTCCTGCTGCTTGGCAGAACACATCTATGCTTCAAGGAACATTTACAGTTATACACTGGAGGCTCCACTAGCTGTCAGCATAAAGATGCTGAAAGGCAGAAAGTTTCAGTCTTACAAGAATCTCACCTGGAGCTTTCCACTTTCTCTGACTGATTCACGTTTGGCGTGTTTAGAGTAAAACACAGTAGAGATAAAAAATAAAGGAATGCAGCTGTTACAGATGTACTTAGTTTATTACCAATAAGTGAAAAATGTCTAGCACTAAAATATTGATGCAACTAAATATTTTTTTAGATATAAGCTGATGGTAAGATGCAGAAATTCACTACAATGAGGTAACACACACAAGGAATACATTTTAAAATGTATTTCTATTTTTGCAGCCAAGTTGGGATAACATCAACTGTATTTTATTTGTATTACATGTTCCTATTCACACAGCAAAAAATATTGGTTTATCATTTTACTTGGTCTATTCTATAAAATCAAACTGAATTTTTTCCTCTGTAATTTTAAGGAGGAGGCTGTGAAGTTAAAGTGACATTAAAGGAAACATTTTTTCCCTCCACCCAATGTTAATGTCAGCACTTACCTTAAATTATGTCTCTTAATCCGATCTTCTTTCCTAATGTTATCATCTGTCCCTCCAGCGGTGCGGCGGCTCTCTGATCCAGCACTGACTGCTCTCTGCTTGGTGACACTTCTGATCCCACGGTATCTGTATGTGGGTGCACGCGTCCATAGACTTACCTTGAGTCTCTGCTCGTCTCCTGGCTGAGAATCTGAACAGCGCATGCGCCCGCACCAAGATGCTTTGCGACCTTCCAAACAGTTTCGTTTTCTCAGGCAGGAGCGCACAGCGAAAACAAGGTAAGTTTAAACCGCTGTTAAAGCATTTTTTGTTTTTAAAAAAAAACTGTTTGCCTATATCTACTGCTTGGTAGCAGTAGATATAGGCAAGAAAAAGGGAGGGTTTAGAGCCCCTTTAACCTCTTGCCGTCCGCCCGTTAAGAAAAAACGGACGGACGACAGACTCGCATCAGCGGGTTGCTGTCTCCAGACAGCATTTTTTTCCTGCTCGCGCGCGCCCCCTAGCGTGTGCATGGGCAGGAAAGACCCGCTCGTTTCTACAGCCGAGTTTACCATAATGACCCCTGACGCTACGGTGCTGGCTGAACTGATTATCAGTTGCAAACTAGATTTGAACACTGTCTGTCCTAACAAAGGGTTACAGATCAAGAAGCTCAGACTTCTGCATTGTATGTTAATAAAAAGGAAACATCTAAAAGGTAAGAAATATAAAAAAAAAATGTAGGTATGCTGTGTGAATTAGAGCACATAATAAACATAAATTGGGGTTTTCTCACATTTGATTGCAAAAGTGGAATATGCTTTATGTATTTCAGTGTATTATGCACATACCTGGCTTCTAGAGCTAAATGGCATAATAAAACATACTATACATGCACAGTTCAGCTCCTTCCATGAGAAAAGATGAGACTGTGTCTACGGTAGGATTTTGATTGTGTTCCTTTACTGTCTCATGTTCACTTTTGGACACAGGACAGGAATTAAGCAACATCATCAGTTCACTGTTTCTTAGGAATCCTTTGCAGCAGATATCAGGGAGAGGATGGGGCTTATCACTATTAGGGAAGATGCCTAAGGTGCTGTACCATAGTGCACCCTGTACATGCATTTTATTTTTGAAAAACCCTAAGCTCTCAGATTTCTCAATAACTGTTGTGTACCAGCTAATTCACTTTGGTAAGCAGTAATGACTGATCTGGTATTACTAATTCACCTACCTTCCCTTTATTTCATAAGGCAATGCAGAAGGCAAGCACCATGTGGAAAGTGCAGCAACCATTAACCACCAGCAGGATTGCAGACTACTGTGCTCAAAAAAGGCACATGGTGAAATTTGTTAGTTGGAATTTTTATTCATTGATATTAAGCTCAAAGACAACCCGAGTAAGCAAGCTCCTCATAGTTTATTCAATAAAGCAGGGCAAAATGAGCTATATCAACCAATAAGATCTATGTTAACCAGGGGCGGAACTACTGCCGGTGCAGCCGGTGCTGCACCAGGGTCTGAGTCAGGGGGGGGCAGCAGACCCAGGCAAGGCAGAACAAGAGATAGTTGGGGGGGCCGGCCGATGACCGACTGTCCATCCGGCCGAACATGTAAACGGCCGCACGGCAGTGAGGCAGAGCAGCCTGCAAGCACACGTTGAGGCAGCGCATGGGCCTTGGCCAGGAGGACCCAGCAGCTTCCTGATCACACAGCCCGCCGCCTCTCTCAGCTACATGGTTTTCCCTCCGCAAGGAGAAGGTGAGGTGACTGCTTTCATCTTCTGTATGTGCCTAAGTTCTGTGACATGTTTTGTAGTCCTCTATAACTGATGGAGTTATTCTGCATTTCTGTAGAGAGTAATGCTGGAAGTTGTAGTGCCATATAGCCGTTACTATTCTGCATTTCTTTAGAGAGTATTGTTGGAAGTTGTAGTTCTCTATATCCATTACCATTCTGCATTTTTGTAGAGTGCATTGCTGGGAGTTGCAGTTCCCTATAGCCATTACTATTCTGCGTTTCTGTAGAGGGTAATGCTGAAAGTTCTGCATTCTGCAATTTTGGATATAGTGTTGCTGAGAGTTGAAGTCCTCTATAGCCATTACCATTCTGCATTTCTGTATAAAGTATTGCTGGGAATCTGTTTAGTTGTAAAAGGTTACGAAACTTAGTACAAGCTTTCTAGTACTTAGCACAACAAGCCCAATTGTCTCATCATAAATGTAAAAAATCTAGTAGAGGCGACAGAGATGTCTCTTCTGCACTGTGTTTCTAATGTACACTGAACCATGCATTCACAGGTGAGTGTGCATTCTTAGCATGCCTTTGGTGCCAGAATGAATTAACTCCTGTACCCATGCACTGAAGTTAAGTTGTTCTGGCTAATTAAGGTGGTCGAAGACATGGAACCTAAAAGAAAAGCAGTTGAAGATGTCAACAGTGGCAGCGAAAGTGAGAGGAAGATTATGGCTGTGCCAGAGCTGGAAGGGTCCCTTTGGCAGGTATGTCTGCTGTGCATAGTTGCACATTAGGCACATATTATTAACAAAGGCCCTGAGCATGTTTCTGGGTCCTGGCTTACTTTGACTTTATGGCTGACTCCTGTAAAATAATGTTTCCCTGTTAAATTATACTTGTGGGGCAGTATGGGCACTCTTATTGGACAGGGGGGGTGGCAGTTGGTGGCGCTAAGCCATGAAGTCAGGAAATATCAGGCCCTATTAGTAAAGGGGACAAAAGGGACCTATATGGCTAAAAAACAGAATAGCAGGCATCTCAGGCAAGAACTGTAGGCTAAAGCTATGAGGGCAATATTTAAAAGCTCACACTTATGATATTGCTAGGAACTAATTGCTTAGCGTAGTGATCAATTACGAAACATAGAATAAATAGATCCCTATTGTATATGACACACAAGTCAGTCACACACAACTGGAGCACTCTGCAGTCATGAAAGGTTAAATATTATTGCATGCCACTTGTGTAACTTACACCATAGGGAGCTTTTTGTTCTTTCTGTTTAGGGCTTGATCAATGTTCCTTACAGTTATTTGGCTGTGATTTTTAATATTGCAACTGGGCTACTAAAAATCACTTTTGTTGTTAGGGCCTCGGTGGCCAACACAGCAGTGCATGCACTAACATGTTGTCGTAACATATGGAAGAGCATTTTACTGTGCATTAACGCAATGCATACATATAAATAGGATCTTAATGTTACATTCACATCTTTTACAAACATATTTTTCTTGGGTGCATCACATTGTACTGTACTAATAATAGCAAATTGGTGAAAAGTTATTGTGCGGCCCAGCAGATATGTTGGGGTCTACAATTCAGGTCCCCATAAATTTACTAAGTTGACCACCATTGAATTTGAGCTTTAAGCTGGTAATTTACTGGCTGCTTTTTTTTGCTCAGCCCTGTGGGCTGTTTAGCATGGTTGAGGGACTCACTCCCCCCTGCCATGCTATTCTAATTATATTTGTATTTTATTCTTAGAGTGGCAGAATACCTGAACAGTGACTGTAGCTGATAGAGATTTTTTCACAGTGGCTTCTTCTTCTTTTTGCAAATGGGCGGGCATTAAAGGGGGCCACATACTGCTCGCATATTGTCAGAGTCAGCAAGACTTAGAGGAGATTTTGAGCACTTTATGGTCAGGTTTACTTTTAAATGCTTGAAATGAACTATAGGTTCACTTTAAGCAGCTACAATAAATCTAATGCATCTATTTTTAATTCATTCTACGGTGAGTCATTGCTCTAACATTGTATGCTTACCTTTATATATTACTCTGGTTGTTTATCCTTTCATATTATATTTGTTACTTTGTATAAACTTGTCCTGTCCAAGACAAAGCAAAGTGAATGAGGTTATGTGCACAAATGCTGAAATCTGCTTTAACACAGATCCTTCATTGCTCCCTTCTGTGAATTTGGCGTGATCTTTCTCTGACCCTTTAAAAGAACATTCATACTCAAAATCATTCTTTCAACACCAGAAACATTAAAAACCTTTTTTCGTGTTATGTGTACCCTGGAGATCTGCAGACCGAAGAAATACTTCAACCCATTTTCAATGTCTAGCAGCAACAGGCAGAATTCTCTTTTGTCCAGAGAAGCTCAAGGCTTCATTTAACTCCTATACTTCATTTACACAAAGTATAGCCAGTTTACATTCCACTGTTTTTTTTTGTGTATTTTGTCTTAAAGTATGTTTAGAAAGATGCTGTTTTAAAGAGTTTATAGAGGAAGCGGAAGAATGAAAAATATGAGATTACTTGTTATCTGATGCCAAAACTACTAAAATACAATAAATATACATAAGACATGTGGGCAGAATATTTTTCTTGCTCTTGGGCGTTTATTTTTAACAGAGTGTCCCATAATCCCCCATATGGTCAGCAAGACATTCTGATGTCAGCTGAATTATTTATCTTCATATTCTTCATGAAAATACTTATTTTCATACCCATTGTTTTTCTCCAAAGTCTATAAATCATAAGAGCTCACTTCTTTAATATTGATTGGGTTTTCTAATCCTACCTCTTGGTTATTTTAACTTTCCCTTAGGTCCTGTTCACATGATTTTCAGGTCCAGATCAGGTGAGGATCTGCAGGCTTGGTGCTATGTGTTTTTGCCACGTTTTGGATGCGTTCGGGTTAAAAAAAATATTTTGTTTTCCTCGAGTGGGGCTGTCAGTATGTTAGCTGCAGTGCAGTGTATTTGTGACGCGTTTTAGACGTGTTTTTGACGGGTTTTGCGTTTCCGGACCGTTTCCTGACTGGACAAAAGTTGACATGCAGTATTTTTTCTGTCATCAACCTGAACAGACTGCGCACGTGAGAACTGTAGCCCATAAAACACATAGGGATACATTGTGATGCATTTCTAGTGCAGGAGCATACGGATCAGGTCAGCACAGAAAACGGACATCGTGTGAACAGGCCCTTAGTGGTCACACAACTAATAGTTATTTAAGCATAGTGTTATGGAACCTAAATGATTACTATTACCACTTTTTTTTTACATTCACCAGAACAGAAGGTGAGAGGTAATCTTCCAATAAGGACAACTTTTGCCGTGACCACTGTCTTAAATAGTACTACTTCTCCATTTGGAGAGATTTCCTCACTTCCTGTTGGGATTCCTAGAAAATAGAGACATATCTTAATGGTACATAAATAGCAAGAAAAAAAATCTACTTTGTTTCTACAAGTTTTAAGCAGTCTATACTTTACCCCAAACTATAAAAAAAAGTTTGGATTTTGATATATTTTAAAGTGACACTAAACATAAAGTGACTACAATCTTGATACAAATTAGTAAACTAAATGTGAGATTGTAGTCCATCATGGGAGTGAGCTTGGAGCCATGGCTACTTTACAACACACACAGGGACCACAGGGGACAAAAGAAGCCACCCTCCAGAAGGATGGGCAATGTCAGCACCAATTCAGAGATGATTTAACATAGTAACATAATATGTAAGGATAAATAAAGACCAAGGTCCATCCAGTTCAACCTGTGTGTGTGTTTATCTTACTCTAACACTTCACATATCCCTCTAGATTCTGTGAAAGAAGAAACTAGACATGTGCGATTCGGTTCGTTCCGAAATTCGTTTTGGACGAATTTTCGGAAATTCGGAGATTTAGATGCATCCGAATTCCGAATTACAGCTAAGACGAATGCAAACGAATCCGAAATTCCCGTTTTCCCGAAATTCGTTATTGGACGAATTTCTTTGCTCCATTGACACCATTTTACCTCTACAACACATCTATGATTAAAGTACAGAGGCTATAGTGTAGAGGTTAAAGCACAGGATTCCCATTGCTAAGGTCCTAGGTTCAAATCCGGGCCAAGTCAAATAATATTTAAAGTTTTTTTTTTTTCCTTTGCTTTTGAATTGGCATTCTCCTAACATTCCTACCAGACCTAAAGGGTCTGGTATGAATTGGGGGGAACCTCAGGCTTTTTTTTTAATTCGGGGGAACCTGCAGGCAGTCTGCAGAAGATGAAAAAAAAAAGCGTGAGGTTACCCCCCAATTCATACCAGCCCCTTTAGGTCT